>NC_041386.1:630348854-630464024 GCF_002162155.2 Triticum dicoccoides
CTTCATCGCCATGAGGAGGTCGGGCGAGAACAACCCGTTCCCGTCCATCCCCCTGATCCACTCGGTGAAGATCTGGCAGAAGTCGTACTTCTACGTGAAGAACGTCGCCCAGCAAGGAGACCACGTCAACCTGCCGGCTGGGAGGCAGCCCTCATGGAGTTTCCGGTCCAGGTCACTGTCTCAGGCCGGGAACGCTGCCGTCTCCCGGCTTCGGGTGATGATCCAGTCCGAAGGCCTGAGCGGGGCCGACTTGGTGGCCGCCTTCGTGGAGCGTCGGATACTTCCTCTCCAAAGCCGGCCCCACATGATGTGTCAGATGAGCGGCCGCTTTGACCCAAGCCGGCTGAGCACCAGGGAGATGCCTCATGCGGAGGTGTCGTACATGGTAAATCATATCTCCAATTGCAAGCTCGCCGAGGACTGGCGATACGGCAAGGTGCCGTATTCTCGCGCCAACCCTCCACCCGTGGTAAGCTTTCCTCTCTTTCTTCTTTTTGTTGGTAGCCGGCTTTATGATGGTCGGCCACTGATCGGTCGGTTCTTCTTAGCAGAACCCCCTTCTTCCGCCGACGATCGGGGCCGCAGGGATAGAACGCCAGTACGCCCCCGACCGCACGGTGGACGACGTTGACGACCCGGATTTGGGGGCGGCCGCCATGGAAGACGCCGTCGTGGGGGACGACGCCGAGCCCAGAGGCACAGGGCTTACCGCCAGCTTCGAGGACTGGCTAGATGATGCCGAAGCCGAAGTCGCCCCGCGCCGCCAGCCGGCGGCCGACCATCAAGGCGCGGGCTCGTCCACCGCACCGGAAGTCGGCGGCGGCGCACAGAAGCGCCGAGCCGCGTCAATCCTCTTTGGCAGTCGGCCGAAGAAGTCCAAAGCCTCCACCGCGGCGACCAAACGAGATGAGGCGGCCGCGAAAGCGGCCCGCTTCCGCAAGGCGGTGAAGCAGCCTCAGGCGGTCTCAGCATAAGTCGTCGATTGCCTGGTCGCATGCTTTTCATTGTTCTCTCTTGTTCGAACATTCTTCCTAACCTTCTCCTGCTCGCTGGACAGGGCGTCGCTTTCCCTTGAGCGGGGTCCGGGCGGCTCCGTAGTTGGGCCGACTGGAGGGTCTTCGGGCTCCCGCCGCGTGGACCCCCGCGCCGACCTCAGGGAGGCCACGGAGCGGAATGCCCGTGAGGTGCGGGAGGAGCGTGAGGCGGCGGAAAAAGAGGCCGCCCAGGCGGCGAGGGAGCAGGCCGACGCGGCAGCCAAGGCCCAGGCGGAGGCGGCGACCGCGGAAACAGAGGCGGAGGGTTCGTGTAACCAGCCTCCGCTGCTCGCCATTCCCCTCCAAGCCGTGGCCCCTGACACTCCATTGCCCCTGGCGGAGGAAATCGTCCAAGACCCGCCGCTAATGGAGAGGAGGGAGGACTTCGTGGTCTTCGCGGGGAGAGCGCCGCCGGCAGCGCCAACCGGAGCGGGCCAAGGCGGCCAATCGTCAGCGGCGCCAGAGGAGCCGGCCGGGGGTGAGCCGGGGGACGGAGCCGGCTCCGAGGTGCAGCCGGTGATGCGTCGGCGCGCAGGGGAAGGCGCCGCTCCGCCGGAGTCGCGCCGAGTCGCGGGCGCCGGCAAGTCGGCGGAGGCTCTGGAGGCGTCCAGCACCGCCACGTCCGAGTGGACTCCCAGCGGGGGGACTGGCGAGCTGAATGTGGCGGCTCAAGAGGTCTGGAGCCGGCTTCAAGCTCGGGCCGCCCTGCTGCAGCAGTACACCCAGGAGTTCCTGTCGACGCGGGCCGCCATCCGGGTGAGTCTTTCATTCTTGGCCGCTTTGGTCTCTTGATTTCTTCCGTGACGCGCACCCACTGGGTGTAGTCCCCGAGATTCGGGCCGACTGCTGAGCAGTCGGGTCGGATCTTTCTTGACGACTATCTTATTTTTGCTTCCTGTCTGAACTTCCAGGAATATCATAACTCCCGTGCTGCCGCCTTCAACTCCCAGGCTCAGGAGTTGGGTCGGAAGACCGATGACCTGGTCAACAGCCGAAGTAAGTGCTTAATCTTGTCTGTCTCCTGTGGGGGCACGTCAGCGCACCCACTGGGTGTAGTCCCCGAGATTCGGGCCGATTGCTGAGCAGTCGGGTCGGATCTTCCTTGAAGACTTTTTCCTTATTGGCTTTCGTCTTTCGTGCTTTTAGGGGCCCACGCCGACTTGAGGAGGGAGCTCGGCGAAGCGCAGGCCGCCCTTCGTACCAAGGATGCCGAGTACACTGCCTTGGTCCAGGAGCGTGACCGCCTGGCCAAAAAGTTGGCTGACCAAGAGGAGAGACACAAGGCGGCCCTGCAGAAAGCGCAGGATAGCGAGGCCGCCCTGAAGGCAGAGTTTGAGACCGAGGCGGCGAGCTGGGCTGAGACCCGGCGAGCGCTGGATGAAGGCTTCGGCCGCATCGAGGACTTGATCGACGGTAAGCCGCCTTCCTCGCTCCTCTCCTGCCCCTTGCCGCCTGGTTTTTGGCCTGACTTGTGCTGCTGCCTATTTTCTTGTGCAGACTACTTTTCTGGCTACTCCGCCTTCGCCGCCCAAACCATCGAGGCCCATCGCGAGGCACGCCGTCAGGCGGGGGTCAACATCGCGCCGGACGCGAATCGGACGCTTGAGGAGCAGCTCTTGGCCGTCCAAGCAGGCTGCAGCCGGCTCACCGGATGCTTCGCCGGCTCCAACGTGCCGGGGCGCAGGTGTTGGCCGCCCTCTGGCCCGGCGAGACGATCCCCCGCACCCCAAGCCGGACTGCCGACTAGCTGGAGGTCGCAGTCGGTCGCTTTGAAGCTTGGAAGGCGTCGGCAGCCCGTCTTGGAGCCGGGCGGGCGTTGGAGTTCATTCGAGCTTGGTACCCAGGGCTAAACCTGGACCAGCTGCGCACTTGACGGCTGGAGGCCGACGCGGAGCTGGAGGAGGTGCGGCCGGCTATCGCCCAGCGTGCTTCGACGATCGCCGAGTGCACCGACATCAGCGTTTTCACGCCTGAAATCAATGATGACGGTGTTGCCCAGCCGGAGGAGTGGTTCGGGCTGAACCCGGCGGTGGGCGAGGACTCGGCAGAGGAGATCGCCTCCAGCGACGAGGGCGAGGATGACGGAGAAGAGGACGGTGAAGACGTCGAGCCGGCTATTGGAACAACCGGCCGGCCTCAGGCTGACCGTGCCTCCAGCAACGAGGCGCGTGGAAGCGCGCCCTCTGCGGGAGGCGGTGATCAAGCCGAGGTTCGCCAGCCGGCCACTCCTTCAGCCGGCACAACCGTCTCCGCCGACCAGCCCGGCTCGTCAGTCGCTCCGCCAGCTTGACCTGCCGTCCTTATTTTTCCTGCTTGTTGCCTTTTGAACAATCTTATTAAGCTTTCGCAGTTCCACCCACTGGGGGTGTATCCAAACTATGTTGAATGCTGGCCTCTTGGAGGTCTTTTATGTAAATATTATTATGTGCATGTTTGGTTTCCATTCGCGTATGCTTTTTATCCTTAGGCTTTTTCCTTTGCCGCCTTCCCTCTTTGGGGAGGCAAGTACTCGAGCTTTCTTGGATTGAAGTGAAGTGAATGGGAACCGGCCGGCCGGCTACTCTGGTAGTCGGTCAGCGGTAGGCGGCAAACTGGCTTTTGTTATATTAGTCCGTTGGTCCCTGGCCATTTTTCGTGTGGGCATACTTTCCTGGTTTTGACTCTTGCCAGCCGGACAGCCGGTTCTTCGAACTGCGACTTTGGCAAGAGCTAAGCCTGGGTGTCGGCACACTACTTGTCTGACCGCGGGTAGGACTTCTAATATAACTCCAGTCGGCCAGTCCCCGGGCCGACTAGTCGAACCCGGTGCCGGACGGAACAAGTAAATGAAATGACAAAGTCATAAGCATGATACTTTTCATTCATAGATAAAAGATGGCAGTCCCCGAGCCCTCCTCGGAGGGCCTATTGTCTCGTGTTTAGTACAAAAGTTAGCGTGATACATACTGCATTTCAACTGTAAAATCTTCGAAGGAGGTTGGCGTTCCATGGTTGTTCCGACTCCTTTCCGGAGTCGTCTCTCTTGCGTGCCTTCGGCTTCTGCGCGTCGATCAGGTAGTAGGAGCCGTTGCCTAGAGCTCTGCTGATGACGAAGGGGCCCTCCCAAGGGGCCGAGAGCTTGTGCTGGCCGGCTGTTCGCTGGATCAGCCGGAGCACAAGATCGCCCTCTTGGAAAGATCTTGGCTTGACCTTCCGGCTATGGTAGCGGCGCAGGCCCTGCTGATAGATGGCGCACCGGCTGAGGGCTAACAGCCGGCCTTCTTCTAGTAGGTCGACGCCGTCTTCTCGTGCTTCCTTGGCCTCCGTCTCCGTGTACATGGTTACCCGAGGCGAGTCGAACTTGATGTCGGTTGGGATGATCGCCTCGCCACCGTACACGAGGAAGAAAGGAGTGAAGCCGGTTGACTTGTTTGGGGTAGTGCGCAGACTCCAGAGGACAGCCAGCAGCTCATCGAGCCAACAGCCGGCTGAGCGCTCTAGTGGCACGACCAGTCGGGGCTTGATGCCGGAGAGGATGAGGCCGTTGGCTCGCTCTACCTGGCCGTTCGACTGTGGGTGGGCGACGGATGCTAAGTCCAGCCGGATACCTTGGGCTGCGCAGAAACGTGCCAAGGCTCCTTTGGCAAAATTCGTGCCATTGTCGGTGATGATGCTGTGTGGCACGCTGTACCGAGTTGTTATGTCTGTGATGAATGTCACAGCAGTCGGCCCATTCAACTTCTTGATCGGCTTTGCCTCAATCCACTTGGTGAATTTGTCCACGGCGACGAGCAAATGCGTCATGCCGCCGCGCGCCGTCTTGAATGGGCCCACCATGTCCAGTCCCCAAACAGCGAAGGGCCGGGTGAGGGGAATGGTCTTGAGTGCCGAAGCCGGCATGTGTTGCTTGGAGCTGAAGAGTTGGCACCCTTTGCAATTTTTAACTAATTCTTTGGCGTCACCCAAAGCAGTCGGCCAGAAGAAACCATGGCGGAAAGCTTTGGCGACGAGTGATCTTGAAGCCGCATGGTGGCCGCATTCTCCTTGGTGAATGTCTCTGAGGATTGCAATGCCCTTCTCTTGCTCGACGCACCGTTGGAGGACTTCAGTGACACTGCGCTTGACGAGTTCTCTATTGACGATTGTGTATGCTCCGGCTCGACGTTGGACTTGTCTTGCCTCTGTTTCATCAGCCGGCAGATCTTGGTTTACTAGGAAGTTGAGGATGGACTGAGCCCATGACGGAGCCGCGACTTCTCCTACTGCCAATGTGGCTACTGCCACCAGGGTGGGCGGGCTGGGTGGTGAAATGCTGGAGTCGGCCGCCGGCTGTTGTGTTGGTGCAGTCCCCGGGCCGGCTACTGCAGTCCCCGAGCCAGGTGTGGCAGTCCCCGAGCCGGTTGCCGAAGTCCCCGGGCCGACTACTGAAGTCCCGAGGTCGCCTGCTTGGTTCTTCGAGCCGGACCCGGCCGCGTCGGAGTCGGGCGGGACGAAGATGGAATCGGACTCTGGAGACAGCTTGATGGACGGCTTGAGGAGGCGTTGTAGAGCGACGCCGGTTGGTATTGCTTGCCGAGTGGATCCTATTCGAGCCAGGGCATCGGCTGGCTCGTTGTCGGCTCGCGGTACGTGGAGGAACTCGCATCCTTCAAAGTATCCGCTGAGTTGTTGAACCAGGAAGCGGTAGCTTGCCATATTTGCGTCCTTGGCGTCCCAGTCGCCGGATGATTGCTAAACCACCAAGTCTGAGCCGCCATAACATAGGATCCGGCGGATGCCGAGTTCCTTGGCAAGCCGGAGCCCGTGTATGAGCGCCTCGTACTCGGCTACATTGTTGGAGGCGGCAAAGTGAATCTACAGCGTGTATCCGAGCTTGTCGCCTTTGGGAGAGGTAAGGACGACGCCGGCTCCCAAGCCGGTGCGCATCTTGGACCCGTCAAAGTGCATGCGCCAATGGGTGGAGTCGGGAGCCGGTGGCAGGTACTAGGTCTCGCCCAGTCGACGAGGAAGTCGGCCAGTGCTTAGGACTTGATGGCGGTGCGGGGCTAGTAGAAGATTGTGTAAGGGGCTAGCTCGATGGCCCATTTCGCCACCCGGCCGGATGCGTCCCGGTTGCCTATGATCTCGGCCAGCGGGGCGGTGCATATGACCGTGACGGGATGCTCTTGAAAGTAGGGCTTCAGCTTCTTGGCGGTGAAGTACACGCCGTAACACATCTTCTGGTAGTGCGGGTAGTTCTGCTTTGAAGCGGACAGCACCTCGCTCAAATAATACACCGGCCTCTGGACCGGCTGGGCTCGGCCTTCTTCTGGGCATTGGACTACGATGACGGTGCTGACCACCCGGCTGATTGCGGCAATGTAAAGGAGCATGGGCTCTTTCTCAGTCGGCACTGCTAGGACGGGCGGTGTGGCCAGCATCTTCTTCAGCTCGTGAAAAGCTTGGTCGGCCTGGTCGTTCCACTCGAAGTGAGTGCTCTTCTTCATGAGGCGGTAGAGGGGGAGAGCTTTCTCTCCGAGCCGGCTGATGAAGCGGTTCAAGGAGGCCAAGCATCCGATGAACTTTTGGATATCTCGAAGCTTGGTGGGGATCGCCATTCTCTCGATGGCCTTGATCTTCACCGGGTTGCATTCGATGCCGCGTTCGGAGACCAGGAAGCCTAGGAGCTGGTCGGCTGGCACTCCGAACACGCATTTCTCGGGGTTGAGCTTGATTTGGAATCGGCGCAGGTTCTCAAACGTTTCTTTGAGGTCTTCCAGCAAGGTGCCGCGCTTCTCCGTCTTCACCACAATGTCGTCCACGTAGACATGAGCGTTTCTGCTGAGTTGCTTGAGGAGGCACTTCTGCATGCAACGCTGAAAAGTGGCACCGGAATTTCTTAAGCCGAATGTCATAGTCAGGTAGCAGAAGGCTCCAAATGGCGTGATGAAGGCGGTCTTCAGGCGGTCGTCCGGATCTAGCTTTATCTGGTGATATCCTGAGTAAGCATCCAAGAAACTCAACAGCTCGCATCCGGCCGTGGAGTCTATCACTTGGTCAATCCTCGGCAGGGCAAAGGGATCTTTAGGGCAGGCCTTATTGAGGCTTGTGTAGTCTATACACATGCGCCACTTGTTGTTCTTCTTTAACACGAGGACCGGGTTGGCAAGCCACTCTGGAAAGAAAACTTCCATAATGAAGCCGGCTGCCAGAAGCCGGGCTATCTCCTCCCCTACAATCCTTCTCTTTTCCTCTGATAGTCGGCGGAGGGGCTGCTTGACTGGTTTCGCGTCCTTTCGAACATGTAATTTGTGCTCGGCGAATTCCTTCGGAACACCCGGCATGTCCTTGGGGGACCATGCAAAGATGTCCGATTCTCACGGAGGAAATCGGCGAGCTCGCCTTCCTATTTGCTGTTCAGGCTTGCCCCGATGACGGCAAACCTCTCGGGGTGCTCGGGGTCAAGGGGTATCTTCTTGGTTTCTTTGGCCGCCTGGAAAGATCCTTGGGCATCATACTCCTTGGGGTCAGGGGACTGGTTTGGCTGCTTGCTGGCCATGGCCACGACCCGGTCCAACATCTTCTTCTCTTCGGCAATCACAAGGGACTCGGCCAGCCGGCTGCTAGCGGCAGCGCACTCGGAAGACTTCTTGTAATCACCGGCTACGGTGATGACGCCCTTGGAACTTGGTATCTTCATCTTGAGGTATGCATAGTGGGGAACTGCCATCAACCTAGCCAAGGCGGGTCGGCCAAGCAACGCGTGGTAGGGGCTCTCCAGGTCCACCACTTCAAACCAGATTGCTTCCCGGCGGAAATGCTCCTTGTCCCCAAAGAGTACATCAATCTTGATCTTGCCAATGGGGGCGCAGGACAAGCCGGGTACGATGCCATGAAACACTATCCGAGTGGGCATGAGCTGCTTCGTCTTGACATTTAGCTTCTCCAGGGTGTCACGGTACAAGATGTTGATGTTGCTCCCGCCGTCTATCAGCACGCGGGAGAAGCAGGCAGCGCGTCTGCCCGTCGCGAGGGTGGCCTCCAGGACCAACGCATAAGAGTCGGGAGACGGCATCACCTCTGGATGGCCGGCCCGGCTCCAGCTGATGGGTTTTTCTGACCAATGCATGTGTCCGGCGGGGTTGGCAGCGACCACGTTGACTTCCTGGTGCTCTCGGCGTTTGCCGCGCCGGTCTTCGAGCTGGCTTGTAAAGACGATGTAGGTTACTTGCTCGTCGGGGAATTCGTCGTGCACGGCTCCGACTGCGGGCCGAGCGGCCGGAGGCGGCGGAGGCGGAGGCGGCGGGCCGGCAGGCGGAGGCGGCGCGAGCCCCTCGCCTTTAGAGATTCGGGTGAGCCAATGGCACTTCCGGGTTGTGTGGTTGGACGGCTTCGCGCTGATATGGAATTTGCACGGGGCGTCGAGAGTTTGCTCGTAGGAGAAGGTCGGCTGCCAAGCCGGCCGGCCGCCCTTGGGCTTCTTGGGCGCGGGTCGCCCTTCAGGCAGCGCGTCTTCGACCGTGGCCACCTGCCGACTGGCGGGAGGCGGCGCAGGGCCCTTGCGCTTGTGGTTGTTCGGGTGTGGGCGTCGGCCGGAATCCCCTGCCGGCGTCTTGGGCACCGGGTTGAGTACTTTCCCGGACGCGTCTACCCGGAGCTCGGTCTTCATCGAAGAGTCGGCGGTGGCGTATTTGTCTGCTATGTCCAGAAGCTCGTCGAGGGTAGTCGGCTCGTCACAGAGGAGCTTGTGCTTGAGGAGGGTACCTTCTCGGCACCCGGCAGTGAAGTATTCAATGGCTTGCACCTCGTGCACCCCCTCGCAAGAATTGCGGAGCTCGGCCCAACGCATGAGGTAGTCGCGAGTAGACTCGGCTGGGCCCTGTACGCACAGGGAGAGCTGCCTGGGCTTGGGGGGCGCTTGTAGGTGCTGGTGAAGTTGCGGATGAAAGCTTCGGTGAAATCTAGCCAGCTGTTGATGCTGAGAGGCTTGAGGTTGTTGAGCCAGGTCCGCGCCGTGCCTTGCAGCATGAGGGGCACGTACTTCACGGCGACGCGCCGGTTGCCGTTGGCTATGCTGACCGCCGTGGAGTAGTCGATCAACCAATCTTCCGGCTTCACGGAGCCGTTGTACTTGGGCGTGTCTCTTGGGAGCGAGAACCCTTTGGGGAAAGGCTCGTCGCGGATGCGGGGGTCGAAACAAGGCGGGCCGACATCGTCTTCTTCTTCCAGCGCTAGGGATCGCGCCAGGCGGTCGATCCGATGGCGGGCGTCGTTCTCGCCGACTCCTTCGCGGCGACCTAGTCGGCCGCTGAGAGTCGGGTGCGCCACTGGCGGCGGGGTGGGATATCTCTCTCCACGGGGTCGAGGCGGAGGCGGGTTGCCCCGCCATTCCATGGCTCGGGGATGGCCGTCCGCGTCTCGCTCGATGGAGATCTGGGTCCGGCTTCGGCTGGCCGCCGGCTCTTTCTCGCGCCGCGCGCGGGCGTTGCTCGTAGTCAGTGTCCGGGACGTCGCAGGGCTTCCCGCGCGGGCGTCGGCTTCATGCCGCCGTGCGGCCGCGTCTATCATTTGCTGGATGCGCCGGGTCATGTGGGGGAGTTCTTCGGCCTCCAAGCCGTCCAACTCGTCCACGGCCGCCTGGGCGGCACGCAAGTTCTTGAGCAGAGTGGCGTAGACTGGGCGGTCGACTCCCAGTGTGTCGGCGATGACGGCACCGCGTTTCTTGACAATGCCGGCCCGGCTTGGCCCGCCCGGGGCCGGCGTGCGGAAGGTGGCGCGGTCAGCTTCACGCTGGTAGGCCTCAGTGAGGCGTCTCACGGAAGCCAGCCTCCGGCCCTCTGCGAGGAGGGCGAGGCGGCGCGCCTCCAGTGCTTCGCCGTCGGCATCAGCCGGGAGGGGGGTGGACAAGTCGTGGGCCGCCGCGTGTGGGGCATCGTGGGTGCTCTCGTCGGCCGGGCCGCCGTGGCCGATGACCATCACTTCGGTGGTGACAGTATCGCGGCCGTCGGTCCGAGGAAGCGGGTCGTTGTAGATCGCGACGTTGGTAGGGAAGGTGTCGAAGGAGGCCGTGTCAGAGTCGACAGGCATCGGGTCGGTGGAGCCAACTGACTCCAGATCCACAGCGGGCTCGCTGGAGTCATGGAGCTGGCCGAGGAGGTTGGCGAGGTGGTCGGTGCCCGCATCGGAGGCGAGCTCGTCGGAGATGAGGATTTCGTCGAGGAGATCGGCAAGGCTGCTCGCCGCGCAGATGCTGGTGACGCCTTGCAGCGCGTCGTGGCAAGCGCCATCGGGCGTGCCGGGCTGGCTACGCTCGCTGGGGAGGAAGAGGGTTCCCGTCCAGAACAGGTCTCCGGACGACGGTGCACCTGGCCCCATGGTGGGCGCCAAATGTTGGGTGGTAGGTGCGACATATGCCAACGGGTGGCTTATCATTGTGGGAGCCAGTAAGACGTCGCCGGTGCCTGGAAACGGGATGAGCCGAAGACATGCACGCCGGCGAATCTTACCCAGCTTCAGGGCTCTCCGTGGAGATAACACCCCTACTGCTGCTCTGCGGGGTCTCCGCATGATCACTAGATGGACAAGTAGCTACACAATGCTCCTTGAGCTGTTCGGTGGGAGGAGGAAGAAGGGCACGGCTAGCTTGCTTCTTCTCCTTATGTGGTGTCTAAAACTAGCTGGGGGTCCAACCCTTTGCATGGGCGCCCCGGGGGGTTTATATAGGCCTACCCCCCGGGGGTACAATGGTAATCCGACTGGGCGCGGGGCCCAGTCATCTGTGACTGCGCTCGCCGGCTTCTGCACCGACTGCTGGGGCCCGCCGGCTGGTGGGTCCCGCCGGCTGCCAACTCCTTGACAACAGGCAGGCCCCACTACCAAGGGTCTTGTCGGTGGCTGGTTACTGTTGCCTCAACCTGATGACGAGGGCTTCGTCGAGGTAAGCGTGGCTACAGTGCCGCCGTCCGGCGGGCGATTACTGTAGCCTCACCGCGTCTTGTCTCCTTAATGGGGCGTCTCCTTCGAGGAGGGAAGCGAGCCGGCTGCAGGGAGCCGGCCCCGTCTCGGGCCGACTAGGGGAGGCCTGGCCGCCTTCGGGCGTCTCTCTGCCCGAAGGGGCCCACCGCCCGTGGGCCACGCTGGCGGCCCGTGGTGGCCCGTCGTGGGTGACATCAGGGTCAACATGGCAACAGTTCCGCGCCGGACAGGTCATGCCCACTTCGTACGGCGCACCATGCCAGGCGTGCTCCGGGATTCGGGGGTGGCAGGCTTCACTGTAGCCACGCCCCGTCACATCGCCGCTAGGTGGATGCAAACTTTGAGGGTACGGTCTCGACCGCTTTATGGGAGCCGGCTTCTTGGATTCGGCCTTCTCGCGGCCGGCTTCTCGAAGTCGGCCCTCCCATGACTTTCTTCATGAGGGCTAAAGTCGGGCCGCCTTCCGAAAGCCGGCCTGGGTGATAGCCAGCAAGGGGAAGGCGGCCCCATGTCTTGGATTCTTGAGAGCCGGACGGGCTCGTAATTTTTTTAGAAGGGCCAGGGGAAGCCGGCTAGGCTACCCATGGCTATTTACTCCGACAAGACTTGCCGGTAATGAGATTGAACTAGGTATTGAGATACCAACGATCAAATCTTGGGCAAGTAATATACCGATGACAAAGGGAACAAACGTATGTTGTTATGCGGTCTGACCGATAAAGATCTTCGTAGAATATGTAGGAGCCAATATGAGCATCCAGGTTCCGCTATTGGTTATTGACCGGAGACGTGTCTCGGTCATGTCTACATTGTTCTCAAACTCGTAGGGTCCGCACGCTTAACGTTACGATGACAGTTCCATTATGATTTTATATATTTTGATGTACCGAAGGTTGTACGGAGTCCCGGATGTGATCACGGACTTGACGAGGAGTCTCGAAATGGTCGAGACATAAAGATCGATATATTGGACGACTATATTTGGACACCGGAAAGGTTCCGGGTGAGATTGGGACAATACCGGATCACCGGGAGGTTATCGGAACCCCCCGGGAGGTATATGGGCCTTATTGGGCCTTAGTGGAAAGGAGGGGAAAGGAGCAAGGGAGGGGGCGCCCCCCCCAAGCCCAATCCGAATTGGGAGGGGGGCGCCCCCCCCCCCCTTTCCTTCCTCCCTCCTTCCTCTTCCTTCCCTCTCCTACTCCTAAAAGGAAAAAGGGGAGTCCTGCTCCCTGTGGGAGTTGGACTCCCCCCTAGGGTGCGCCACCCTCCTTGGCCATCCCCCTCCTCCACTCCTTTATATACGGGGGCAGGGGGCACCCCATAGACACAACAATTGACCATTGATCTCTTAGCCGTGTGCGGTGCCCCCCTCCACCATAATCCTCGATAATATTGTAGCGGTGCTTAGGCGAAGCCCTGCGACGGTAGAACATCAAGATCATCACCACGCCGTCGTGCTGACGGAACTCATCCCAGACACTTTGCTGGATCGGAGTCCGGGGATCGTCATCGAGCTGAACGTGTGCTAGAACTTGGAGGTGTCGTAGTTTCGGTGCTTGATCGGTCGGACCGTGAAGACGTACGACTACATCAACCGCGTTGTGCTAACGCTTTCACTTCCGGTTTACGAGGGTACGTAGACAACACTCTCCCCTCTCGTTGCTATGCATCACCATAATCTTGCGTCTGCGTAGGAAAATTTTGAAATTAGTACGTTCCCCAACAGTGGCATCCGAGCCTAGGTTTTATGTGTTGATGTTATATGCACGAGTAGAACACAAGTGAGTTGTGGGCGATATAAGTCATACTGCTTACCAGCATGTCATACTTTGGTTCGGCGGTATTGTTGGATGAAGCGGCCCGGACCGATATTACGCGTACGCTTACGCGAGACTAGTTCTACCGACGTGCTTTGCACATAGGTGGCTGGCGGGTGTCAGTTTCTCCAACTTCAGTTGAATCGAGTGTGGCTACGCCTGGTCCTTGAGAAGGTTAAAACAGCACCAACTTGACAAACTATCGTTGTGGTTTTGATGCGTAGGTAAGAACGGTTCTTGCTAAGCCCATAGAAGCCACGTAAAACTTGCAACAACAAAGTAGAGGACGTCTAACTTGTTTTTGCAGGGCATGTTGTGATGTGATATGGTCAAGACATGATGCTAAATTTTATTGTATGAGATGATCATGTTTTGTAACCGAGTTATCGGCAACTGGCAGGAGCCATATGGTTGTCGCTTTATTGTATGCAATGCAATCGCGTTGTAATGCTTTACTTTATCACTAAGCGGTAGCGATAGTCGTGGAAGCATAAGATTGGCGAGACGACAACGATGCTACGATGGAGATCAAGGTGTCGCGCCGGTGATGATGGTGATCATGACGATGCTTCGGAGATGGAGATCACAAGCACAAGATGATGATGGCCATATCATATCACTTATATTGATTGCATGTGATGTTTATCTTTTATGCATCTTATCTTGCTTTGATTGATGGTAGCATTATAAGATGATCTCTCACTAAATTTCAAGATAAAAGTGTTCTCCCTGAGTATGCACCGTTCCCAAAGTTCATCGTGCCCAGACACCACGTGATGATCGGGTGTGATAAGCTCTACGTCCATCTACAATGGGTGCAAGCCAGTTTTGCACATGCAGAATACTCAGGTTAAACTTGATGAGCCTAGCATATGAAGATATGGCCTCGGAACACTGGAGACCGAAAGGTCGAGTGTGAATCATATAGTAGATATGATCAACATATTCATGTTCACCATTGAAAGCTACTCCATTTCACGTGATGATCGGTTATGGTTTAGTTGATTTGGATCACGTGATCACTTACATGATTAGAGGGATGTCTATCTAAGTGGGAGTTCTTAAGTAATATGATTAATTGAACTTTAATTTATCATGAACTTAGTCCTGGTAGTATTAGCATATCTATGTTGTAGATCAATAGCTCGCGATGTTGTTCCCCGTTTAATTTTTATATGTTCCTAGAGAAAACTAAGTTGAAAAATGTTAGTAGCAATGATGCGGATTGGATCCGTGATCTGAGGTTTATCCTCATTGTTGCACAGAAGAATTATGTCCTTGATGCACCGCTAGGTGACTGACCTATTGCAGGAGCAGATGCAGACGTTGTGAACGTTTGGCTAGCTCAATATGATGACTACTTGATAGTTTAGTGCACCATGCTTAAACGGCTTAGAATCGGGACTTCAAAGATGTTTTGAACATCATGGACCATATGAGATGTTCCAGGAGTTGAAGTTAATATTTCAAGTAAATACCCGAGTTGAGAGATATGAAGTCTCCAACAAATTCTATAGCTAAAAGATGGAGGAGAATAGCTCAAGCAGTGAGCATGTGCTCAGATTGTCTGGGTACTACAATCGCTTGAATCAAGTGGGAGTTAATCTTCCAGATAAAATAGTGATTGACAGAATTCTCTAGTCACCATCACCAAGTTAGTAGAACTTCGTGATGAACTATACTATGCAAGGGATGACGAAAACGGTTCCCGAACTTTTCATGATGACGAAATCAATGAAGGTAGAAATCAAGAAAGAGTATCAAGTGCTGACGATTAACAAGACCACTAGTTTCAAGAAAAGGGCAAAGGGAAAGAAAGGGAACTTCAAGAAGAATGGCAAGCAAGTTGCTGCTCAAGTGAAGAAGCCCAAGTCTGGTCCTAAGCCTGAGACTAAGTGCTTCTACTGCAAAGGAACTGGTCACTGGAAGCGGAACTGCCCCAAGTATTTGGCGGATAAGAAGGATGGCAAAGTGAACAAAGGTATATTTGATATACAGATTATTGATGTGTATTTTACTAGTGTTCATAGCAACCCCTCGGTATTTGATACTGGTTCAGTTGCTAAGAGTAGTAACTCGAAACGAGAGTTGCAAAATGAACATAGACTAGTTAAGGGTGAAGTGACGATGTGTGTTGGAAGTGGTTCCAAGATTGATATGATCATCATCGCACACTCCCTATACTTTTGGGATTAGTGTTGAACCTAAATAAGTGTTATTTGGTGTTTGCGTTGAGCATGAATATGATTTGATCATGTTTATTGCAATACAGTTATTCATTTAAGTAAGAGAATAAATTGTTGTTCTATTTACATGAATAAAACCTTATATTGTTACACACCCAATGAAAATGGTTCGTTGGATCTCGATTGTAGTGATACACATATTCATAATATTGAAACCAAAAGATGCAAAGTTAATAATGATGGTGCAACTTATTTGTGGCACTGCCATTTAGGTCATATTGGTGTAAAGCGCATGAAGAAAATCCATGCTGATGGGCTTTTGGAATCACTTGATTATGAATCAGTTGATGCTTGCGAACCATCCCTCATGGGCAAGATGACTAAGACTCCGTTCTCCAGAACAATGGATTGAGCAACAGATTTGTTGGAAATCATACATACTGATGTATGTGGTCCGATGAATATTGAGGCTCGTGGCAGGTATCATTATTTTCTGATCTTCACAGATGATTTGAGCAGATATGAGTATATCTACTTGATGAAACACAAGTCTGAAACATTTGAAAAGTTCAAAGAATTTCAGAGTGAAGTGGAGAATCATCATAACAAAAATAAAAGTTTCTACCATATGACCGCAGAAGTAAAATATTTGAGTTACGAGTTTGGCCTTCAGTTAAAAACAATGTGAAATAGTTTCACTACTCACGCCACCTGGAACACCACAGTGTAATGGTGTGTCCGAATGTCATAACCGTACTTTATTAGATATGGTGCGATCTATGATGTCTCTTACCGATCTACCACTATCGTTTTGGGGTTATGCATTAGAGACAGCTGCATTCACGTTAAATAGGGCACCATCTAAATCCGTTGAGATGACACCGTATGAACTATGGTTTGGCAAGAAACCTAAGCTGTCGTTTCTTAAAGTTTGAGGTTGCAATGCTTATGTGAAAAAGTTTCAACCTGATAAGCTCAAACCCAAATCGGAGAAGTGTGTCTTAATAGGATACCCAAAAGAAAATGTTGGGTACACCTTCTATCACAGATCCGAAGGCAAGATATTCGTTGCTTTGAATGGGTCCTTTCTAGAGAAGGAGTTTCTCTCAAAAGAAGTGAGTGGGAGGAAAGTAGAACTTGATGAGGTAACTATACATGCTCCCTTATTGGAAAGTAGTTCATCACAGAAATTTGTTCCTGTGACTACTACACCAATTAGTGAGGAAGCTAATGATGATGATCATGTAACTTCAGATCAAGTTACTACTGAACCTCGTAGGTAAACCAGAGTGAGATCCGCACCAGAGTGGTACGGTAATCTTGTTCTGGAGGTCATGTTACTTGACCATGACGAGCCTACGAACTATGAGGAAGCGATGATGAGCCCAGATTCCGCGAAATGGCTTGAGGCCATGAAATCTGATATGAGATCCATGTATGAGAACAAAGTATGGACTTTGATTGACTTGCCCAATGATCGGCGAGCCATTGAGATTAAATGGATCTTCAAGAGGAAGACAGATGTTGATAGTAGTTTACTATCTACAAAGCTAGAATTGTCACAAAAGGTTTTTCGACAAGTTCAAGGTGTTGACTACGATGAGAGTTTCTCACTTGTATCTATGCTTAAGTCTGTCCGAATCATGTTAGCAATTGCCGCATTTTATGAAATCTGGCAAATGGATAAACAAAACTGCATTCTTTAATGGATTTATTAAATAAGAGTTGTATATGATGCAACTAGAAGGTTTTGTCAATCCTAAAGGTACTAACAAAATATGCAAGCTCTAGCAATCCATCTATGGACTGGTGCAAGCATCTCGGAGTTGGAATATACGCTTTGATAAGTTGATCAAAGCATATAGTTTTATACAGACTTGTGGTGAAGCCTGTATTTACAAGAAAGTGAGTGGGAGCACTACAGCATTTCTGATAAGTATATGTGTATGACATATTGTTGATCGGAAATAATGTAGAATTATTCTGCAAAGCATAAAGGAGTGTTTGAAAGGATTTTTTCAAAGAAAGACCTTGGTGAAGCTGCTTACATATTGAGCATCAAGATCTATAGAGATAGATCAAGATGCTTGATAAGTTTTCAATGAGTACATACCTTAACAAATTTTTGAAGTAGTTCAAAATGGAACAGTCAAAGAAAGAGTTCTTGCCTGTGTTACAAGGTGTGAAATTGAGTAAGACTCAAAGCCCGACCATGGCAGAAGATAGAGAGAAAGTCATTCCCTATGCCTCAGCCATAGGTTCTATAAAGTATGCCATGCTGTGTACCAGACCTATTGTATACCCTGCCCTGAGTTTGGCAAGGGAGTACAATAGTGATCTAGGAGTAGATCACTGGACATTGGTCAAAATTATCCTTAGTGGAATAAGGATATGTTTCTCGATTATGGAGGTGACAAAAGGTTCATCGTAAAGGGTTACGTCAATACAAGTTTTGACACTGATCCAGATGACTCAAAATCTCAATCTGGATACATATTTAAAGTGGGAGCAATTAGCTAGAGTAGCTCTGTGCAGAGCATTGTTGACATAGAAATTTGCAAAATACTTACGGATCTGAATGTGGCAGACCCGTTGACTAAACTTCTCTCACAGGCAAAACATGATCACACCTTAGTACTCTTTGGGTGTTAATCACATAGCGATGTGAACTAGATTATTGACTCTAGTAAACCCTTTGGGTGTTGGTCACATGTCGATGTGAACTATAGGTGTTAATCACATGGTGATGTGAACTATTGGTGTTAAATCACATGGAGATGTGAACTAGATTATTGACTCTAGTGCAAGTGGGAGACTGAAGGAAATATGCCCTAGAGGCAATAATAAAGTTATTATTTATTTCCTTATATCATGATAAATGTTTATTATTCATGCTAGAATTGTATTAACCTGAAACATAATACATGTGTGAATACATAGACAAACAGAGTGTCACTAGTATGCCTCTACTTGACTAGCTCGTTAATCGAAGATGGTTATGTTTCCTAACCATAGACATGAGTTGTCATTTGATTAACGGGATCACATCATTAGGAGAATGATGTGATTGACATGACCCATTCCATTAGCTTAGCACCCGATCGTTTAGTATGTTGCTATTGCTTTCTTCATGACTTATACATGTTCCTATGACTATGAGATTATGCAACTCCCATTTACCGGAGGAACACTTTGTGTGTTACCAAACCTCACAATGTAACTGGGTGATTATAAAGGTGCTCTACAGGTGTCTCCAAAGGTACATGTTGGGTTGGCGTATTTCGAGATTAGGATTTGTCACTCCGATTGTCGGAGAGGTATCTCTGGGCCCTCTCGGTAATGCACATCACTTAAGCCATGCAAGCAATGCAACTAATAAGTTAGTTGCAAGATGATGTATTACAGAACGAGTAAAGAGACTTGCTGGTAACGAGATTGAACTAGGTATTGAGATACCGACGATCGAATCTCGGGCAAGTAACATACCGATGACAAAGGGAACAAACGTATGTTGTTATGCGGTCTGACCGATAAAGATCTTCGTAGAATATGTAGGAGCCAATATGAGCATCCAGGTTCCGCTATTGGTTATTGACCAGAGACGTGTCTCGGTCATGTCTACATTGTTCTCGAACCCGTAGGGTCCGCACGCTTAATGTTACGGTGACAGTTTCATTATGAGTTTATATATTTTTATGTACCGAAGGTTGTTCGGAGTCCCGGATGTGATCACGGACTTGACGAGGAGTCTTGAAATGGTCGAGACATAAAGATCGATATATTGGACGACTACATTTGGACACCGGAAAGGTTCCGGGTGAGATTGGGACAATACCGGATCACCGGGAGGTTATCGGAACCCCCCAGGAGGTATATGGGCCTTATTGGGCCTTAGTGGAAAGGAGGGGAAAGGAGCAAGGGAGGGGGCACCCCCCCCCAAGCCCAATCCGAATTGGGAGGGGGGCTGGCCCCCCCTTTCCTTCCTCCCTCCTTCCTCTTCCTTCCCTCTCGTACTCCTAATAGGAAAAAGGGGAGTCCTACTCCCTGTGGGAGTTCGACTCCCCACTAGGGCGCGCCACCCTCCTTGGCCGGCCCCCTCCTCCACTCCTTTATATACGGGGGCAGGGGGCACCCCATAGACACAACAATTGATCATTGATCTCTTCGCCGTGTGCGGTGCCCCCCTCCACCATAATCCTCGACAATATTGTAGCGGTGCTTAGGCGAAGCCCTGCGATGGTAGAACATCAAGATCGTCACCACGCTGTCGTGCTGACGGAACTCATCCCCGACACTTTGCTGGATCGGAGTCCGGGGATCGTCATCGAGCTGAACGTGTGCTAGAACTCGGAGGTGTCGTAGTTTCGGTGCTTGATCGGTCGGACCGTGAAGACGTACGACTACATCAACCGCGTTGTGCTAACGCTTCCGCTTCCGGTCTACAAGGGTACATAGATAACACTCTCCCCTCTCGTTGCTATGCATCACCATGATCTTGCGTGTGCGTAGGAAAATTTTGAAATTACTACGTTTCCCAACACCTCCGTGATCAATGCCACCTTCGGCGGAGCTCTGGAAAAGGCCCCGAGATGGGATCTCTTGGGTACAGAAGGTTGCGGCGGTGGAAATAGGGTTTCGTGGTGCTCCTGCATGTTTTCGGGGTATGTCAATATATATAGGAGGAAGAAGTAGGTCGGTGGAGCAACGAGGGGCCCATGAGGGCGGAGGGCGTGCCCAGGGGGGTAGGCGCGCCCCCCTGCCTCGTGGCCGCCTCGTTGATTGCTTGACGTCCACTCCAAGTCCCCTGGACCACGTTTGTTCCAAAAATCATGTTCCCGAAGGTTTCATTCCGTTTGGACTCCGTTTGATATTCCTTTTCTATGAAACACTGAAATAGGCAAAAAACAGCAATTTGGGCTGGGCCTCCAGTTAATAGGTTAGTCCCAAAAATAATATAGAAGTGTAAAATAAAGCCCATTAACATCCAAACAGATAATATAATAGCATGGAACAATCAAAAATTATAGATATGTTGGAGATGTATTAGCATCCCCAAGCTTAGTTCCTGCTCGTCCTCGAGTAGGTAAATGATAAAAACAGAATTTTTGATGTGGAATGCTTCCTAACATATTTCTCAATGTAATTTTCTTTATTGTGGCATGAATGTTCAGATCCGAAAGATTCAAGATAAAAGTATAATATTTACATAAAAATAATAATACTTCGAGCATACTAACTAAGCAATCTTGTCTTCTCAAAATAGCATGGCCAAAGAAAGTTCATCTCTACAAAATCATATAGTTTGGTCATGCTCCATTTTCGTCACACAAGAATGCTCTCATCATGCACAACCCCAATGACAAGCCAAGAAATTGTTTCATACTTCAGTAATCTCAAACTTTTTTCAACCTTCAAGCAATACATGAGCGTGATCCATGGATATAGCACTATGGGTGGAATAGAATATAATGAAAGGGGGTTATGTGGAGAAGACAAAAAAGGAGAAAGTCTCACATCGACGCGGCTAATCAATGGACTAGGGAGATGCCCATCAATTGATGTCAATGCAAGGAGTAGGGATTGCCATGCAACGGATGCACTAGAGCTATAAATGTATGAAAGCTCAACAAAAGAAACTAAGTAGGTGTGCATCCAACTTGCTTGCTCACGAAGACCTAGGGCACTTGAGGAGGCCCATTGTTGGAATATACAAGCCAAGTTCTATAATGAAAAAATCCCACTAGTATATGAAAATGACAAAACAAGAGACTCTCTATCATAAAGATCATGGTGCTACTTTGAAGCACAAGTGTGGAAAAAGGATAGTAGCATTGCCCCTTTTTATTTTTTATTTTTTTATTTTTTGGGGGGCCTTCTTTTTTTTGTGGGATAATGCTCTATTAATGATGATCATCACACTTCTATTTATTTACAAGTCGATATTAGAACAAGACATGACTCTATATGAATGCCTCCGGCGGTGTACCGGGATGTGTAATGACTCGTGAGTGACATGTATGAAAGAATTATGAACGGTGGCTTTGCCACAAATACGAAATGATGATGCGCGCCATAATAAACGGAACGGTGGAAAGTTGCATGGCAATATATCTCGGAATGGCTATGGAAATGCCATAATAGGTAGGTATGGTGGCTGTTTTGAGGAAGATATAAGGAGGTATATGTGTGATAGAGCGTATCGTATCACGGGGTTTGGATGCACCGGCAAAGTTTGCACCAACTCTCAAGGTGAGAAAGGGCAATGCACAGTACCGAAGAGGCTAGAAATGATGGAAGGGTGAGAGTGCGTATAAACCATGGACTCAACATTAGTCATAAAGAACTCACGTACTTATTGCAAAAATCTACAAGTCATCAAAAACCAAGTATTACGCGCATGCTCCTAGGGGGGTAGATTGGTAGGAAAAGACCATCGCTCATCCCCGACCGCCACTCATAAGGAATACAATCAAATAACACCTCATGTTTCAAATTTGTTCCACAATGTTTACCATACATGAATGCTACGGGACTTGCAAACTTCAACACAAGTATTTCTCAAATTCACAACTACTCAACTAGCACAACTTTGATATCACTATCTCCATATCTCAAAACAATCATCAAGTATCAAACTTTTCTTAGTATTCAATGCACTTATATGAAAGCTTCTTATTATGCCTAAAAGCAAATTGCCATGTTTTTCTAAAGTACTCTCAAAATAATATAAGTGAGGCATGAGAGATCAATTATTTCTATAAAATAAAACCACCGCCGTGCTCTAAAAGATATAAGTGAAGCACTAGAGCAAAAACTATATAGCTCAAAAGATATAAGTGAAGCACATAGATTATTCTAATAAATTCCAATTAATGTGTGTGTCTCTCAAAAGGTGTGTACAGCAAGGATGATTGTGGTAAACTAAAAAGCAAAGACTCAAATCATACAAGACGCTCCAAGCAAAACACATATCATGTGGCGAATAAAATAGCTCCAAGTCAAGTTACTGATGAATGAACACAAAAGAGGGGATGCCTTCCGGGGCATCCCCAAGCTTAGGCTATTTCCACTCCTTGTTCCATAATCCATCAAATCCTTACCCAAAACTTGAAAACTTCACAACACAAAACTTAAAAGAAAATCTTCGTGAGCTCCATTAGTAAAAGAGAACAAACCACCACTTCAAGGTACTATAATGAACTCATTATTTATTTATATTGGTGTTAAACCTACTTTATTCCAACTTCTCTATGGTTTATAAACTCTATTACTAGCCATAGATTCATCAAAATAAGCAAACAACACACGAAAAATAGAATCTGTCAAAAACAGAATAGTCTGTAGTAATCTGTAGGTTTCGAATACTTCTGGAACCCAAAAAATTCTAAACTAAATTGCTGGATGTGACGAATTTATCTATTAATCATCTGCAAAAATAATTAACTAAATATCACTCTCCAATAAAAATGGCAGCAATTCTCGCGAGCGCTAAAGTTTCTGCTTTTTACAGCAAGATCAAAAAGACTTTCCCCAAGTCTTCCCAACAGTTCTACTTGGCACAAACACTAATTAAACACAAAAACACAACCAAAACAGAGGCTAGATAAATTATTTATTACTAAACAGGAGTAAAAATCAAGGAATAAAAATAAAATTGGGTTGCCTCCCAACAAGCGCTATCGTTTAACGCCCCTAGCTAGGCATAAAAGCAAGGATAGATCTAGGTATTGTCATCTTTGGTATGCAATCCATAAGTGGCTCTCATAATAGATTCATAAGGTAATTTAATTTTCATTCTAGGAAAGTGTTCCATGCCCTTCCTTATCGGAAATTGGAATCTAATATTCCCTTCCTTCATATCAATAATTGCACCAATCGTTCTAAGGAAAGGTCTACCAAGAATAATAGGACATGAAGTATTGCAATCTATATCAAAAACAATGAAATCTACGGGCACATAATTCCTATTTGCAACAATAAGAACATCATTAATTCTTCCCATAGGTTTCTTAATGGTGGAATCCGCAAGGTGCAAGTTTAGAGAACAATCATCAAATTCATGGAAACCTAGCAAATCACACATAGTTTTTGGAATCATGGAAACACTAGCACCCAAATCACACAAAGCATAGCATTCATGATCTTTAATTTTAATTTTAACTGTAGGTTCCCATTCATCATAAAGTTTTCTATGGATAGAAACTTCCAACTCAAGTTTTTCTTCATAAGATTACATCAAAGCATCAACGATATGTTTAGTAAAAGCTTTATTTTGACTATAAGCATGAGGAGAATTTAGCACGGATTGCAACAAGGAAATACAATCTATCAAAGAGAAATTATCATAATTAAATTCCTTGAAATCCAAGATAGTGGGTTCATTGCTATCTAAAGTTTTGACCTCTTCAATTCCACTTTTACCAATTTTTGCATCAAGATCTAAAAACTCCGAATTTTTGGGACGCCTTCTAACTAAAGTTGACTCATCTCCAGTCCCATCATTATCAATATTCATATTGCAAAACAAAGATTTAATAGGGGACACATCAATTACTTTTAGATCATCATCTTTATTGTCATGAAAACTAGAAGAACACGCTTTCACAAAGCAATCTTTCTTAGCATGCATCTGATACGTCTCCAACGTATCTATAATTTTTGATTGTTCCATGATATTATATTATCAACCTTGGATGTTTTATATGCATTTATATGCTATTTTATATGACTTTTGGGACTAACCTATTAACCTAGATCCCAGTGCCAGTTTCTGTTTTTACCTTGTTTTAGAGTATCGCAGAAAAGGAAAATCAAACGGAGTCCAATTGACCTGAAACTTCACGGAACTTATTTTTGGATCAGAAGAAGCCCAGAAGACTTGGAGTGCATGTCAGGGGACCTACGAGGAGGCCACGAGGCAGGGGGCGCGCCCACCCCCTCTGGGCGCGCCCTCCACTCTCGTGGGCCCCTCGTGGCCCCCCTGACGTACTTCTTCCACCTATATATCTCCATATACCCTAAAACATCCGAGAGCACAATAGATCAGGAGTTCCGCCGCCAGAAGCCTCCGTAGCCATCGAAAGCCAATCTAGACCCGTTCTGGCACCCTGCCGGAGGGGGAATACCTCTCCGGTGGCCATCTTCATCATCCCGGTGCTCTCCATGACGAGGAGGGAGTAGTTCTCCCTCGGGGCTGAGGGTATGTACCAATAGCTATGTGCTTGATCTCTCTCTCGTGTTCTTGATTTGGCATGATCTTGATGTATCGCGAGCTTTGCTATTATAGTTTCTCCTCCCCCTCTACTCTCTTGTAATGAATTGAGTTTCCCCTTTGAAGTTATCTTATTGGTTTGAGTCTTTAAAGATTTGAGAACACTTGATGTATGTCTTGCCGTGCGTATCTGCGGTGACAATGGGATATCACGTGATTCACTTGATGTATGTTTTGGTGATCAACTTGCGGGTTCCGCCCATGAACCTATGCATAGGGGTTGGCACATGTTTTCATCGTGATTCTCCGGTAGAAACTTTGGGGCACTCTTTGAGGTTCTATGTGTTGGTTGAATAGATGAATCTGAGATTGTGTGATGCACATCGTATAATCATACCCACGGATACTTGAGGTGATATTGGAGTATCTAGGTGACATTAGGGTTTTGGTTGATATGTGTCTTAAGGTGTTATTCTAGTACGAACTCTAGGGCTGTTTGTGACACTTATAGGAATAGCGCAACGGATTGATTGGAAAGAATAACTTTGAGGTGGTTTCGTACCCTACCATAATCTCTTCGTTTGTTCTCCGCTATTAGTGACTTTGGAGTGAATCTTTGTTGCACGTTGAGGGATAGTTATGTGATCCAATTATGTTAGTATTGTTGAGGGAACTTGCACTAGTGAAAGTATGAACCCTAGGCCTTGTTTCAACGCATTGCAATACTGTTTACGCTCACTTTTATCATTAGTTACCTTGCTGTTTTTATAATTTCAGATTACAAATACCTTTATCTACTATCCATATACCACTTGTATCACCCTCTCTTCGCCGAACTAGTGCACCTATACAATTTACCATTGTATTGGGTGTGTTGGGGACACAAGAGACTATTTGTTATTTGGTTGCAGGGTTGCTTGAGAGAGACCATATTCATCCTACACCTCCTACGGATTGATAAACCTTAGGTCATCCACTTGAGGGAAATTTGCTACTGTCCTACAAACCTCTGACCTTGGAGGCCCAACAATGTCTACAAGAAGAAGGTTGTGTAGTAGACATCAAACTCTTTTCTGGCGTCGTTGCCGGGAGGTGAGTGCTTGAAGGTATATCTTTAGATCTTGCAATCGAATCTTTTTGTTTCTTGTTTTAGCACTAGTTTAGTTTATAAAAGAAAACTATAAAAAATGGAATTCAGTTTGTCTCATACGCTTCACCTTTTTAATATCTTTCGTAGGTATGATGGAAAGGAAAATTGAGCTCAAATGCTAGAAGAAGAATTACATAGAATGCTTGGCATAAAATATGTGAATGATGAGCATGATTGCAATGTTGTTAGTACGAATTCTTTGAATATCCATGATACTAATGATGATTTCACTAGTTATGATGAAAATGTCTCCTATAAACACGTCAATTTTTGTGGAGTACATTGGGTTTGTAAGTACACACCAAATAGGGAAGATAGATATTGCAAGAGGCATAAGTACTTAGAAACTAAATTGTTGCAAGAAAGGCTAGATGAATGTGCTAAAAATTTAAATTATCTTGCCCATACTTGTGAGCTTTGCAATGAACATGATCATTTCAGTACCCAATGCAAATTGTTTCATGGTCGTATCGTGTCCAAAAATTGTGATGACTTGATTTCCCTTGCACATCATAATGAACTTGGTTTGCTCTTGGGTTATGAACAAATGAAACGTATAACTAAGGATATTCCAAAATTTGCCCTTGATAGAGTTCTTCATTTTGATCTAGAGGAAATTTATATGTATTGTGCGGTGAATTGTATTGAAAATCATTATATTGCCAATTACATAAAGAAAAGAAAACAAATAGAAGATGAAGATAATACTAATGAAAGGGAAGAGACTTCCTAATATCCTCCTATTATTTCTTATGATGAATCAGGTAATGAGGATGAGCCTCCTATTCAACCAATCTCATTAATAAGGAGCTCCAAAAAGAGGATTGAACCCACACATGATGTGGTGAAGAAGAAGAAAAGAAAAAGGAAGAGAGGTAAAAAGATATCTCTCCCAAATAGTGTTGCTCCTATTATTATTGTGCCTCATGAAAATATAATTGTGGAAGATAATGATACTTCTTATGATCTTGAAAATCTTTTTGGCACTTGCTTGGAAGAATATGATAATTGCTATACTTTTGGTGATATCCATACTATTAATGATGAGAGTGATTATGCTTATGATATGAAAAGGCCCAAGCTTGGGGATGCTATGTTTGATGAAGATGATATTTTTGAGAATATATTTGCTGCAATTAATGTTTGTCCCAAGCTTGGGGATGCTACATTTAATGAAGATGGTATTTTTAGTCTCCTAAGTTTTGATATGCAAATTTATAATGATGATAGCATGCCTCCTACTTATGATGATTATTGTGATGATACTTATGCTATAAAAAGTAGTGATTATATTTATAAAACTTGTCATGATTATGATTACCCCTTTTCTGAACATTACTCTTTTAATGTTGAAACAATTTATAGTATTCAAGTCTCTTATGATACTCCCACTATCCCGAATGAGAAGAATTTTGCTTATGTGGAGAGTAATAAAAATTCTATGCTTGTAGATCATGAAAAGGACGCTTTAGGTTCTGGTTATATTGTTGAATTCATTCATGATGCTACAGAAAATTATTATGAGGGAGGAATATATGCTTGTAGGAATTGCAATAATATCAAGTTTCCTCTCTATGTGCTTAAAGTTTTGAAGTTATGCTTGTTTTACCTTCCTATGCAAGTTGATTCTTGTTCCCACAAGTTGTTTGCTCAAAAATCCCTATGCATAGGAAATGGGTTAGACTTAAATGTGCTAGTCATATTCTTCATGATGCTCTCTTTATGTTTCAATTCTTATCTTTTATGTGAGCATCATTGAAATCATCATGCCTAGCTAGGGACGTTAAACGATAGCGCTTGTTGGGAGGCAACCCAATTTTATTTTTGATCCTTGCTTTTTGATCCTGTTTAGTAATAAATAATTAATCTAGCCTCTGTTTAGATGTGGTTTTATGCTTTTAATTAGTGCTTGTGCCAAGTAGAACCTTTGGGAAGACTTGGGGAAAGTCTTGTTGATCATGCTGTAAAAAACAGAAACTTTAGCGCTCACAAGAATTGCTGCCATTTTTATTTGGAAAGTGATATTTAGTTAATTCTTTTTGCAGATGATTAATAGATAACTTCCTAAGGTCCAGCAATTTATTTGAGAATTTTATGAGTTCCAGAAGTATGCGTTTGATCCAGATTACTACAGACTGTTCTGTTTTTGACAGATTCCGTTTTTCATGTATTGTTTACTTATTTTGATGAATCTATGGCTAGTCAAATAGTTTATAAACCATAGAGAATTTGTAATACAGTAGGTTTAACACCAATATAAATAAAGAATGGGTTCATTACAGTACCTTGAACTGGTGATTTATTTTCTTATACTAACAGAGCTTACGAGTTTTCTGTTAAGTTTTGTGTTGTGAAGTTTTCAAGTTTTGGGTAAGGATTCGATGGACTATGGAATAAGGAGTGGTAAGAGCCTAAGCTTGTGGATGCCCAAGGCACGCCAAGGTAATATTCAAGGATAGCCAAGAGCCTAAGCTTGGGGATGCCCCGGAAGGCATCCCCTCTTTCGTCTTCGTTCATCGGTAACTTTACTTGGAGCTATATTTTTATTCACCATATGATATGTGTTTTGCTTGGAGCGTCAATTTATTTTGTTTTGCCTGCTGTTTGAATAAAGTATCAAGATCTGAATCCTTAAATGTTAGAGAGTCTTCACATAGTTGCATAATTATTCGACTACTCATTGATCTTCACTTATATCTTTCGGAGTAGTTTGTCATTTGCTCTAGTGCTTCACTTATATCTTTTTAGAGCACGGTGGTGGTTTTATTTTATAGAAATAATGATCTCTCATGCTTCACTTATATTATTTTGAGAGTCTGTTAGAACAACATGGTAATTTGCTTTGGTTATGGAACTAGTCCTAATATGATGGGCATCCAAGAGGGGTATAATAAAAACTTTCATATAGAGTGCATTGAATATTATGAGAAGTTTGATACTCGATGATTGTTTTGAGATATGGAGATGGTGATATTAGAGTCATGCCAGTTGAGTAGTTGTGAATTTGAGAAATACTTGTGTTGAAGTTTGTGATTCCCGTAGCATGCACGTATGGTGAACCGTTATGTGACGAAGTCGGAGCATGATTTATTTATTGATTGTCTTCCTTATGAGTGGCGGTCGGGGATGAGCGATGATCTTTTCCTACCAATCCATCCCCCTAGGAGCATGCATGTAGTACTTTGTTTCGATAACTAATAGATTTTTGCAATAAGTATGTGATTTCTTTATGACTAATGTTGAGTCCATGGATTATACGCACTCTCACCCTTCCACCATTGCTAGCCTCTCTAGTACCGCGCAAATTTCGCTAGTACCTTAAAACCCACCATATACCTTCCTCAAAACAGCCACCATACCTACCTATTATGGCATTTCCATAGCCATTCCGAGATATATTGCCATGCAACTTTCCACCGTTCCGTTATTATGACACACTCCATCATTGTCATATTGCTTAGCATGATCATGTAGTTGACATCGTATTTGTGGCAAAGCCACCATTCATAATTCTTTCATACATGTCACTCTTGATTCATTGCACATCCTGGTACACCGCCGGAGGCATTCATATAGAGTCATATTTTGTTCTAAGTATCAAGTTGTAAGTAAATAAAAGTGTGATGATCATCATGATTAGAGCATTGTCCCAGTGAGGAAAGGATGATGGAGACTATGATTCCCCCACAAGTCGGGATGAGACTCCGGACTAAAATATAAAATAAAAGAGGACAAAGAAGCCCAAATAAAAAAATAAAAAAGAGGCCATAAAAAAGGGAGAAAGTCCCAAATAAAAAATAAAAATAAAAAGAGAGAGAAAAAGAGAGAAGGGACAATGCTACTATCCTTTTACCACACTTGTGCTTCAAAGTAGCACCATAATCTTCATGATAGAGAGTCTCCTATGTTGTCACTTTCATATACTAGTGGGAATCTTTCATTATAGAACTTGGCTTGTATATTCCAATGATGGGCTTCCTCAAAATGCCCTAGGTCTTCGGGAGCAAGCAAGTTGGATGCACACCCACTTAGTTTCTTTTTGAGCTTTCATACACTTATAGCTCTAGTGCATCCATTGCATGGCAATCCCCACTCACTCACATTGATATCTATTGATGGGCATCTCCATATCCCATTGATATGCCTAGTTGATGTGAGACTATCTTCTCCTTTTTGTCTTCTCCACAACCACCATTCTATTCCACATATAGTGCTATATCCATGGCTCACGCTCATGTATTGCGTGAAGATTGAAAAAGTTTGAAAACATCAAAAGTATGAAACAATTGCTTGGCTTGTCATAGGGGTTGTGCATGATTTAAATATTTTGTGTGGTGAAGATGGAGCATAGCCAGACTATATGATTTTGTAGGGATAGCTTTCTTTGGCCATGTTATTTTGAGAAGACATGATTGCTTAGTTAGTATGCCTGAAGTATTATTATTTTTATGTCAATATTAAACTTTTGTCTTGAGTCTTATGGATCTGAATATTCTTGCTACAATAAATAGAAATAGATGATGAATAAGTTAGGTAGCATTCCACATCAAAAATTCTGTTTTTATCATTTACCTACAAGAGGACGAGCAGGAATAAAGCTTGAGGATGCTGATACGTCTCCAACGTATCTATAATTTTCGATTGTTCCATGCTATTATATTATCAACCTTGGATGTTTTATATGCATTTATATGCCATTTTATATGACTTTTGGGACTAACCTATTAACCTAGAGCCCAGTGCCAGTTTCTGTTTTTACCTTGTTTTAGAGTATCGCAGAAAAGGAAAATCAAACGGAGTCCAATTGACCTGAAACTTCACAGAACTTATTTTTGGATCAGAAGAAGCCCAGAAGAGATGGAGTGCACGTCAAGGGACCTACGAGGAGGCCACGAGGCAGGGGGCGCGCCCACCCCCTCTGGGCGCGCCCTCCACCCTCGTGGGCCCCTCGTGGCCCCCCTGACGTACTTCTTCCGCCTATATATCTCCATATACCCTAAAAACATCCGAGGGCACAATAGATCGGGAGTTCCGCCGCCAGAAGCCTCCGTAGCCACCGAAAGCCAATCTAGACCCGTTCCGGCACCCTGCCGGAGGGGGAATCCCTCTCCGGTGGCCATCTTCATCATCCCGGTGCTCTCCATGAGAAGGAGGGAGTAGTTCTCCCTCGGGGCTGAGGGTATGTACCAGTAGCTATGTGTTTTATCTGTCTCTCTCTCGTGTTCTTGATTTGGCATGATCTTGATGTATCGCGAGCTTTGCTATTATAGTTGGATCTTATGTTTCTCCTTCCCCTCTACTCTCTTGTAATGAATTGAGTTTCCCCTTTGAAGTTATCTTATCGGATTGAGTCTTTAAAGATTTGAGAACACTTGATGTATGTCTTGCCGTGCGTATCTGCGGTGACAATGGGATATCACGTGATTCACTTGATGTATGTTTCGGTGATCAACTTGCGGGTTTCGCCCATGAACCTATGCATAGGGGTTGGCACACGTTTTCATCGTGATTCTCCGGTAGAAACTTTGGGGCACTCTTTGAGGTTCTATGTGTTGGTTGAATAGATGAATCTGAGATTGTGTGATGCATATTGTATAACCATACCCATGGATACTTGAGGTGACATTGGAGTGTCTAGGTGACATTAGGGTTTTGGTTGATTTGTGTCTTAAGGTGTTATTCTAGTACGAACTCTAGGGTTGTTTGTGACACTTATAGGAATAGCCCAACGGATTGATTGGAAAGAATAACTTTGAGGTGGTTTCGTACCCTATCATAATCTCTTCGATTGTTCTCCGCTACTAGTGACTTTGGAGTGACTCTTTGTTGCATGTTGAGGGATAGTTATGTGATCCAATTATGTTAGTATTGTTGAGGGAACTTGCACTAGTGAAAGTATGAACCCTAGGCCTTGTTTCAATGCATTGCAATACCGTTTATGCTCACTTTTATCATTAGTTACCTTGCTGTTTTTATAATTTCAGATTACAAATACCTTTATCTACTATCCATATACCACTTGTATCACACTCTCTTCGCCGAACTAGTGCACCTATACAATTTACCATTGTATTGGGTGTGTTGGGGACACAAGAGACTATTTGTTATTTGGTTGCAGGGTTGCTTGAGAGAGACCATCTTCATCCTACGCCTCCTACGGATTGATAAACCTTAGGTCATCCACTTGAGGGAAATTTGCTACTGTCCTACAAACCTCTGCACTTGGAGGCCCAACAACGTCTACAAGAAGAAGGTTGTGTAGTAGACATCAGCATCCTAGCGGTTCTTTCTTTGCACTCATCAATGGAAATTCTCATGGCTTTGAGAGACTCATTGATATCATGCTTAGGTGGAATAGATCTAAGTTTCAAAGAATCAATATCAAGAGAAATTATATCCACGTTCCTAGCCAACTCATCAATCTTGAGTAATTTTTCTTCAATCAAAGCATTGAAACTCTTTTGCGAAGTAATAAATTCTTTAATACTAGATTCAAAATCAGAGGGCATAATTTCGATAAGAATTGTTGTAGGAATTACCATAATTATTAGAGGAATTACTAGAAAAAGCCTAGAATTAAAATTACCTCTATACGCATTATTACCAAAATTGTTCCTACCAACAAAATTCACATCCATAGATTCATTATTATTCTCAATCAAAGTAGACAAAGGCATATCATTAGGATCAGTAGGAGCACTCTTATTAGCAAAAAAAATCATAAGTTCATCCATCTTTCCACTCAAAACATTAATCTCTTCAATTGCATGCATATTTTTACTAGTAGATCTTTTAGTGTGCCATTGAGAATAATTAACCATAATATTATCTAGGAGTTTGGTAGCTTCTCCTAAAGTGATTTCCATAAAAGTGCCTCCAGCGGCTGAATCTAAAAGATTTCTAGAAGCAAAATTCAATCAGGCATAATTTTTTTGTATAATCATCCATAAATTCAAACCATGTGTAGGGCAATTACGTATCATTAATTTCATCCTCTCCCAAGATTGTGCAACATGATCATGATCAAGTTGTTTAAAATTCATAATATCATTTCTAAGAGAGATGATCTTAGCGGGAGGAAAATACTTAGAGATAAAAGCATCTTTGCACTTATTCCATGAATCAATACTATTTTTAGGCAAAGACGAAAACCAAGCTTTAGCACGATCTCTAAGTGAAAACGAAAATAGCTTAAGTTTAACAATATCGTTGTCCACATCTTTCTTCTTTTGCATATCACACAAATCAACAAAGTTGTTTAGATGGGTAGCGGCATCTTCACTAGGAAGGCCAGAAAACGGATCTTTCATGACAAGATTCAGCAAAGTAGTATTAATTTCACAAGATTCAGCATAGGTAAGAGGAGCAATTGGAGTGCTAATAAAAATCATTATTGTTGGTATTGGCAAAGTCACACAATTTAGTATTATCTTGAGCCATCATGACAAGCAAGCAATCCCACACACAAGCAAACAAGCGAAGAAGCAAAAGAGGCAAATTGAAAAAAGAGAAGGGGAACGGAAAAAGAGGGAAAATAAAATGGCAAGGGTGAAGTGGGGAAGAGGAAAAGGAGAGGAAAATGGCAAATAATGTAATGCGAAGGATAAGAGTTGTGATGGGTACTTGGTATGTCTTGACTTGGCGTAGATCTCCCCGGCAACGGCGCCAGAAATCCTTCTTGCTACCTCTTGAGCACTGCGTTGGTTTTCCCTTGAAGAGGAAAGGGTGATGCAGTAAAGCAGTGTAAGTATTTCCCTCAGTTTTTGACAACCAAGGTATCAATCCAGTAGGAGACCACGCGCGAGTCACCTCGTACCTACACAAACAAATAAGAACCTCGCAACCAACGCGATAAAGGGGTTGTCAATCCCTTCACGGCCACTTGCAAGAGTGAGATCTGATAGAGATGATAATAATAAGATAAATATTTTTGATATTTTATGATATAGATTGAAAGTAAAGATTGCAAAATAAACGGTAATGGAAATAACGGTAGATTAGTATGATGGAAGATAGACCCGGGGGCCATAGGTTCCACTAGTGGCTTCTCTCAAGATAGCATAAGTGTTGCGGTGGGTGAACAAATTACTATCGAGCAATTGATAGAAAAGCGAATAATTATGAGAATATCTAGGCATGATCATGTATATAGGCATCACGTCCGCGACAAGTAGACCGACTCCTGCCTGCATCTACTACTATTACTCCACACGTGACTGCTATCCAGCATGCATCTAGAGTATTAAGCTCATAAGAACAGAGTAACGCCTTAAGCAAGATAAGATGATGTAGAGGGATAAACTCATGCAATATGATATAAACCCCATCTTTTTATCCTTGATGGCAACAATACAATACGTGTCATTTCCCTTTTTATCACTGGGATCGAGCACCGTAAGATTGAACCCAAATCTAAGCACTTCTCCCATTGCAAGAAAGATCAATCTAGTAGGCCAAACCAAACTGGTAATTCGAAGAGACTTGCAAAGATAAACCGATCATACATAAAAGAATTCAAAGAAGATTCAAATATTGTTCATAGATAATCTGGATCATAAACCCACAATTCATCGGATCTCGACAAACACACCACAAAAAGAAGAGTTACATTGAATAGATCTACAACAGAATCGAGGAGAACTTTGTATTGAGATCCAAAGAGAGAGAATAAGCCATCTAGCTAATAACTATGGACCCGAAGGTCTGAGGTAAACTACTCACACTTCATCGAAGGGGCCATGGAGTTGATATAGAGGCCCTCCGTGATTAATGCCCCCTCCGGCGGAGCTCCGGAAAAGGCCCCAAGATGGGATCTCTTGGGTACTGAAGGTTGCGGCGGTGGAAATAGGGTTTCGTGGTGCTCCTGAATGTTTTCGGGGTATGTCAATATATATAGGAGGAAGAAGTAGGTCGGTGGAGCAATGAGGGGCCCACGAGGGTGGAGGGCGCGCCCAGGGGGGTAGGCGCGCCCCCCTGCCCGTGGCTACCTCGTTGATTGCTTGACGTCCACTCCAAGTCCCCTGGTTCACATTTGTTCCAAAAATCACGTTCCCGAAGGTTTCATTCCGTTTGGACTCCGTTTGATATTCCTTTTCTACGAAACACTGAAATAGGCAAAAAAACAGCAATTTGGGCTGGGCCTCCGGTTAATAGGTTAGTCCCAAAAATAATATAAAAGTGTAAAATAAAGCCCATTAACATCCAAAACAGATAATATAATAGCATGGAACAATAAAAAATAATAGATACATTGGAGACGTATCACTGGTCCTCCCGTGCCTCAGGTGTATCTTTTGTCTTCCCATACACACCCAAGAAGCCAAGTAGGGTCACGCAAAGATTCTTTGTCACGTGCATCACGTCGATTGCGGAGCGGACCTCTAGGTCTTTCCAATAGGGAAGGTCCCAAAATATAGATTTCTTCTTCCACATGGGTACGCGTCTGTCAGGGTCATTCGGAACAGGTTGTCCGCCAGGACCCTTTCCAAAGACTACCTTCAAATCCTTGACCATATCATGTACATCAGCACCAGTACGGTGGCGAGGCTTCGTCCGGTGATCCGCCTCACCTTTGAAATGCTTGCCTTTCTTTCTTACGGGATGCCTGCTCGGAAGAAATCGACGATGTCCCAGGTACATATTCTTCCTACAATTACCCAAATATATACTATCGGTATCATCCAAGCAGTGCGTGCATGCACGGTATCCCTTGTTTGTCTGTCCTGAAAGGTTACTGAGAGCAGGCCAATCATTGATGGTCATGAACAGCAGCGCCTTTAGGTCAAATTCCTCCCCCATGTGCTCATCCCATGCACGTACACCTGTTCCATTCCACAGCTGTAAGAGTTCTTCAACTAATGGCCTTAGGTACACATCAATGTCGTTGCCGGGTTGCTTAGGGCCTTGGATGAGCACTGGCATCATAATGAACTTCCGCTTCATGCACAACCAAGGAGGAAGGTTATACAAACATAGAGTCACATGCCAGGTGCTATGGTTGCTACTTTGCTCCCCAAAAGGATTAATGCCATCTGCGCTTAGACCAAACCATACATTCCTTGCGTCACCTGCAAACTCCTTCCTATACTTTCTCTCGATTTTTCTCCACTGTGACCCGTCAGCGGGTACTCTCAACTTTCCATCTTTCTTACGGTCTTCTCTGTGCCATCGCATCGCCTTGGCATACTCTTTGTTTTGGAACAAACGTTTCAACCGTGGTATTATAGGAGCATACCACATCACCTAGGCAGGAATCTTCTTCCTGGGGCACTCGCCCTCGACATCACCAGGGTCATCGCGGCTGATCTTATAGCGCAATGCGCCGCATATCAGGCAAGTGTTCAAATCCTCGTATTCACGGCTATAGAGGATGCAGTCATTAGGGCATGCGTGTATCTTCTGCACCTCTAACCCTAGAGGGCAGACAGCCTTCTTTGCTTCGTACGTACTCTCGGGCAATTCGTTGTCCTTTGGAAGCATATTCTTTATCATTACCAGCAACTTTCCAAATCCCTTATCAGATACACCTTTCTCTGCCTCCCATTATAGCAATTCCAGTGTGGTGCCCAACTTTTTCTTGTCAGCTTCGCAATTCTGGTACAACAATTTCTTGTGATCCTCTAACATGCGCTGCAACTTCTTCTTCTCCAAATCACTTGCGCAGTTTCTCTTTGCATCGGCAATGGCCCGACCTAGATCATCAGTGGGCTCATCTGATGCCTCTTCTTCAGCTTCTTCCCGCATTGCCGGCTCAGCTTCTTCCCCCCATTGTTGTATCATCGTATTCAGGGAACCCATGGCCAGGATAGTTGTCGTTGTCCTCTTCTTCTTCATTGTCTTCCATCATAACCCCTCTTTCTCCGTGCTTGGTCCAAACATTATAGTGGGGCATGAAACCGGACTCAAACAGGTGGACGTGAATGGTCTTGACTTAGAGTAATTGTGATCATTCTTACAGCCTGCACATGGACAAGGCATAAAACCATCCGCCCGCTTGTTTGCCTCGGGCACAAGCAGAAAAGTTTGCACGCCATTAATGAACTCGGGAGAGCATCGGTCATCGTACATCCATTGTTGGCTCATCTTCATTACACACCATCGAAAAGAACAAATTAATACAAGTTCATACAACACTTAAATGCAACAAACAAATAACTCTCTAGCTAAAGCATTTAAATGCAACAACAAATGTGATCAAGATCGCAACTAAGGTAACAATTGGTCCAATAGCATAATGATACCAAGCCTCACTATGAATGGCATATTTTCTAATCTTTCTAATCTTCAAGCGCATTTTCTCCATCTTGATCTTGTGATCATCGATGACATCGGCAACATGCAACTCCAATTCCATCTTCTCCCCCTCAATTCTTTTCAATTTTTCTTTCAAATACTTGTTTTCTCTTTCAACTAAATTTAACCCTCGACAATAGGGTCGGTTGGAATTTCCGGTTCACATACCTCCTACATAAAAATATCTATGTCAACTTGATGGGCATAATTTGTCATAAACACGAAATGAAACAAATAGTTTTAAAAGAGAATATACCACATCCGAATCATAACAAGGACGAGGGCCGACGGGGACGGATATCAAAACCATGGCACTATGTATAACAAACAACATACTGGTAAGATGATTATATGAGTAACGATATATCCAAATCACACAAACATCATTTTTTTTATATAAAAAATTCATGAACAAGAGGCTCACAAGGTGGTGCCGGCGACGAAACGGTGCTGGTGATCGACGGTGGTTACGACGGAGATTTAGAAGGCACTAAGTAAACCACACCTACATATGCAAACTAAGTGTTATTTTGACCTCAAATTGCATATAAATCAAATACTACCACATATAATTCCTCCCAAATTACTAAAACCCACAAATTAATCACTATATAAACCATTGCAAGAGCTAATCTAGCAACGAGAGATGAAAGGACAAAGTTGCTAACCTTTGTGATCATTTGAATGGATGGGGGCCTTCAAATCTTGACAAAATTTGGGCAAAATTTGTGATGAGCTCGAGAGGAAGGGAAGAACAGAGGAGAGGGGAAAGGGGGAAGAAGCGAGCTCGGGTGGACGAAGGGTTTATATAGGGCGACCTTTAGTACCGGTTCGTGGCATGAACCGGTACTATAGGTGCTTGTGGGGCCCCAGACTGACAACATCCTGCCACCACTCTCATTAGTACCAGTTTGTGGCACGAACAGGTGCTAAAAGTTCGGCAAGAACCGGTACTAATGAGAGCGGCCCGGCTAGCCGTTGGAACCAGCACTAATGGACACATTAGTGTCGGCTCAAATTCAAACCGGCACTAATGAGCTGAACATTTGACCCTTTTTCTACTAGTGCTAATGAGTTATTTGCGGGATGTTGCATTACGGAACGAGTAAAGAGACTTGCCGGTAACGAGATTGAACTAGGTATGATGATACCGACGATCGAATCTCGGGCATGTAACATACCGATGACAAAGGGAACAACGTATGTTGTTATGCGGTTTGACCGATAAAGATCTTCGTAGAATATGTAGGAGCCAATATGAGCATCTAGGTTCCGCTATTGGTTATTGACCGGAGATGTGTCTCGGTCATGTCTACATAGTTCTCGAACCCGTAGGGTCCGCACGCTTAACGTTCAATGATGATTTATATTATGAGTTATGTGATTTTATGTACCGAAGGTTGTTCGGAGTCCCGGATGAGATCACGGACATGACGAGGAGTCTCGAAATGGTCGATACGTAAAGATCGATATATTGGAAGGCTATATTCAAACATCGGAAAGGTTCCGAGTGATTCGGGTATTTTTCGGAGTATCGAAGAATTACGGGAATTCACCGGGGGAAGTAGTGGACCTTAATGGGACATGCAGGAAAGGAGAGAAGGCCCTCAAGGGTTGCCCCCCCCCCCTATTGCAAGTCCAAATTGGACTAGGGAGGGGGCGGCGCCCCCCTATCTTTCCTTCTCCCTCTCCTGCTCCTTCCCTCTCTCCCCTCTTGGAAAAGGAAGGGGACTCCAACTAGGATTGAGAATCCTAGTTAGACTCCCCCTATAGGCGCGCCCCTCCTAGGCCGACCTCCTCCTCCTCCCTCCTTTATATATGTTGGCAGGGAGCACCCCAAAGGCACTCCAAGATTTGTCTTAGCCGTGTGCGGTGCCCCCCTCCACAGTTACACACCTCGGACATATCGTCGTAGGGCTTAGGCGAAGCCCTGCGCCGATAACTTCATCATCACCATCGCCACGCCGTTGTGCTGACGGAACTCTCCTTCAGCCTCAACTAGATCAAGAGCCCAAGGGACGTCATCGAGCTGAACATGTGCTGAACGCGGAGGTGCCGTACGTTCGGTACTTGGATCGGTTGGATCGCGAAGACGTTCGACTACATCAACCGCGTTACTAAACGCTTCTGCTTTCGGTCTACAAGGGTACGTAGACGCACTCTCCCCTCTCGTTGCTATGCATCTCCTAGATAGATCTTGCGTGATTGTAGGAAAAATTTTGAAATACTACGTTCCCCAACACATTCAATTGCTTTTTTCGTGTTTATCAACCATTTGAATTGGAGGAGGTGATGGCAGTATCTATGGGAGTAAAAACACGGTCTTCAGAAAAGATCATGCTACCCCTCGATGTAGATAGAACCACAGTTGTACTTGCCCAAGAACCAGCCCCACCACACATAACCCAGACTTACGCAGATTGTACCCGTACCTAGTTGGACGGAGAACCAGCTACACCCCTTCTAACCCCAACCCCAGTAGATAGTAACCCAGTTCCAGTTGACACAACACCGTCTCCACCACAGAGCACCCAAACACAAGCAGCTAGTAAGACAACTATAGTGCCCAAAGCACAAGACCACCACTGTGAACCCCAATTCAATGCTTAGAGTAGAAGAAGGTTTGTTCTCAGGTCATGTTTCGTAGCTATGGTTCATACTCCTTTGCTCTTGCATCATTGTATTTACTCATACCAACTAATTTCCAATTTGAAGGATGTAATTGAAACTCTGGCGCAACATGTATGTTTTAAACCTGTTTCTTTAATGTGTTTGCTATTGTAACTTGCTCTATGTTGATTTCAGTTTCAATTGAATAAACAGTTATGTTCTCATGCCATGCACATTACAAGTGTTGTTAGTGTTGTGTAGTTTCCCACACTTATATTCTGTCTATGCTGCTTTTTCTTAAACAAATATAATTTGAACTGTCTCTATCTTGATTTGGCAACATAAACTAGAATGATATAGACAATATAGTGACCATACTACATATGTTTGTTTCATGTTGTTATCCGGTCCACCTTAGTACTGAACTGGTTTACCAAAGTGAGCTTCATATACAACATGGTAAACATGCGATGTGCCTGCTTGTTTCTCTTTTAGAATGCGGACAAAATATTGGAGAAGAGTACCCCGTTATGCAATGGTAAAGGAAGTAATGCAGATAAGGTTCAAGATAGTGAGACATTCTTGTTGGCCTCCAAGAAAGCTGATAAAAACTATCTTGAAGACAGTGAGACAACCCCAAAGTCCTATCCTGATGTAGTGTTTGAGATACTGGCCACTACTGCTGGCACCAGCTCTTCGAACTTGCTGCCTAAATCAGTTCGGCTTCTTGAGTCTCAACTTCAAGTTGAAAGACATCGATCAGATGTGCTGCGACAGGAAGCCGGAGGACTGGGGAAGTCCCTGCAGAATTCAGATGCATACTTTTTGATGCAATAGCAAGTGCTGGAGGATTTAAGCGCTAAACAAGAGAAAGCTAATAAGCTTGCTAAGCGTCTTGCCAACATAGTGGATACCCAGGATATTGTTTCTTGAGCTCTTGTGAAGTGGTTTCAGTGCTGGACTTGTTTTGCTGTGGCGTTTATTTGCACTGGTCGCCAACTTTGACAACCAGTGTATGTAATATGCTGCTTTGTTCCCCATATTTGCACTGCTGGCGAACTTTGATACCCAGTGGATGTAATATGTGTAATGGTCGTAATAGCCTAGCGTAAGTTGCTTGCTTATTTATTTCCTTTTTGTCTTGTTTATTTGTTTGCTTGTAGTCAGTGCAGTTCTTTTTCCACGGTTTGCTAGTGGCCACAATAATCCATTTTTTAAAACTAGGCCACAATAACCATGGGCTACATATCTACTGTAGTGACCATGGGCCTTCTACGGGACGTAGAATCAATGGGCCTTCTATGGGCCATATGATCGATTGGCCAAAACATGGGCCAATAACGGACCGCATTGTGGGCTGTAAATGAGCTACAGTGGGAATCGTCTATTCAAGGGTCGAAACTGGCCGTTAATAGGCCAATGAGTATAATGGGCTTGATTCTATCGAAAGGCATAAAGGGTCATTAGTGGGCCATATTTGATGACGCTATGAAAGCGGCCCAATGGTTTAACGGGCCATAAATGGGCCGACTTTAACCACGGGCTGAATTTGGCCCACAACCAGAACAGGCCAGTAACGAACCGTAAATAATAGAATGTTGCAAATCATCCCAAGAACAAATGGGCCTTAAGAAGACCAAAAGATAACACGGGCTAGAAATGGCCCAATGGAATAATGGGTCGTTAATGGGTATAAAGCGATACACTGTTCATTACGGGCCAGTTTCATCATGGGTCGTTAATGGGCCAAGTGTCGGAGTAAATAGACATGGGTAGCCTAGCCGGCCTCCCCTAGCACTTCTCAAAAAGTTACGAGCCCGCCTAGCTCTCAAGAATCCAAGACATGGGCCGCCTTCCCCTAGCTGGCTGCGGTCAAGGCCGGCTTTCGGAAGGCGGTCCGGCTTTAGCCCTCATGAGAAGGCCGACTCCAAGAAGCCGGCTATGAGAAGGCCGACTCCAAGAAGCCGGCTATGAGAAGGCCGACTCCAAGAAGCCGGCTCCCCGTAAAGCAGTCAAGACCGTACCCACAAAGTTTGCACCCACCTAACAGCGGGGCGACGGGGCGTGGCTACAGAAGAGCCTGCCACCCCCGAATCCCGGGGCACGCCTGGCACAGTGCGCCGTACGGGGTAGGCATGACCCGTCCGGCGCAGCACTGTTGCCATGTTGACCCTGGCCTCACCCACGACGGGCCGCCAGCGCGGCCCACAGGCGGTGGGCCCCTTTGAGCAGAGAGACGGCCGAAGGCGGCCACGCTTCCAACCAGTCGGCCCAAGACAGAGCCGGCTCCCTGCAGCCGGCTTGCCGCCTCCCTCGAAGAAGACGCCCCATTAAGGAGACAAGACGCGGTAAGGCTACAGCGATCGCCCGACAGACGGCGGTATTGTGGCCGCGCTTACCACGATGAAGCTCTCGTCAACTAGATGAAGACACAGTAACCAGCCGCCGACCAGGCCCTAGACAGTAGGGCCTGCCTGTCGACCGAGGTGCCGGCAGCCAGCGGGACCCACCAGTCGGCGGGCCCCAGCAGCCGGCGCAGAAGCCGACGAGCGCAGTCACCGACGGCTGGGCCCCGCGCCCAGTCAGATTACCATTGTACCCCCGGGGGGTGGGCCTATATAAACCCCCCGGGGCACCCATGCAAAGGGTTGGACCCCCTGCTAGTTCAAGACACCACACAAGGAGAAGAAGCAGGCTAGCCGTGCCCTTTCTTCCTCCTCCCCCCAAAAAACAGCTCAAGGAGCGTTGTGTAGCTACTTGATTCATCTAGTGAGCATGCGGAGACCCCGCAGAGCAGTAGTAGGGGTGTTATCTCCACGGAGAGCCCCGAAGCTGGGTAAGATCCGCTGGCGTGCCTGTCTTCGCCTTATCCCGCTTCCAGGCACCGGCAATGTCTTACTGGTTCCCACAATGATAAGCCACCCGTTGGCATATGTCACACCTACCACCCGACATTTGGCGCCCACCATGGGGCCAGGCGCACCGTCGTCCGGAGACCTGTTCTGGACGGGAACCCTCTTCCTCCCCAGCGAGCGTAGCCAGCCCGGCGTGCCCTATGGCGCTTGCCACGACGCGCTGCAAGGCGTCACCAGCATCTGCGCGGCAAGCGGCCTCGCCGATCTCCCCGACGAGACCTTCATCTCCGACGAGCTCGCCTCCGATGCGGGCACTGACCGCCTCGCCAACCTTCTCGGCCAGCTCCATGTCTCCAGCGAGCCCGCTGCGGACCTGGAGTCGGTTGGCTCCACCGACCCGATGCATGTCGACTCCGACACGGGATCCTACGACACCTTCCCCACCAACGTCGCGATCTACAACGACCCGCTTCCTCGAGCCGACGGCTGCAATGCTGTCACCGCCGAAGTGATGGTTGTTGGCCACGGCGGCCTGGCCGACGAGAGCGCCCGCGACGCCTCGCGCGCGGCGGCCCACGACTTGTCCGCTCCTCTCCCGTCCGACGCCGATGATGAAGCACTGGAAGCATGCCGCCTCACCCTCCTCGCAGAGGGCCGGAGGCTGGCCTCCGTAAGAAGCCTCACTGAGGCCTACCAGCGCGAAGCTGACCGCGCCACCTTCGGCACGCCGGCCCCGGGCGGGCCAAGCCGGGCCGGCCTTGTCAAGCAACGCGGCGCCGTCATCGCCGACACGCTGGGAGTCGACCGCCCGGTCTATGCCACTCCGCTCGAGAACTTGCGTGCCGCCCAGGCGGCCGTAGACGAGCTAGACGGCCTGGAGGCCGAAGACCCTCCCCACATGACCCGGTGCATCCAGCAATTGATTAACGCCGCCGCGCAGCGGCACGAAGCCGACGCTCGCGCGGAAAGCCTTCCCCCGCGCCGAGAACACGGCGCGACGTCCCGGGCGCCGACTACGAGCAATACCCGCGCGCGACGCGAGAAGGAGCCGGCTACCAGCCGCAGCCGGACCCGGATCTTCATCGAGCGGGACGCGGACGGTCATCCCCGAGCCATGGAATGGCGGGGCGACCCGCCTCGGCCTCCGCCCCGTGGAGAGAGATATCCCGCATCGCCGCCAGTGGCGCACCCGACTCTCAGCGGCCGGCTGGGCCGCCGCGAAGGAATCAGCGAGAACGACGCTCGCCATCAGATCGACCGCCTGGCGCGATCCCTGGCGTTGGAAGAAGAAGACGATGTCGGCCCACCTTGCTTTGGCCCCAGCATCCGCGACGAGCCCTTTCCCAAAGGGTTCTCACTCCCAAGAGACACGCCCAAGTACAATGGCTCCGTGAAGCCGGAAGATTGGTTGATCGACTACTCCACCGCAGTTAGCATAGCCAACGGCAACCGGCGCATCACCATGAAGTACGTGCCCCTCATGCTGCAGGGCACGGCGCGGACCTGGCTCAACAGCCTCAAGCCCCGTAGCATCAACAGCTGGCTAGACTTCACAGAAGCCTTCATCCGCAACTTCACCAGCACCTACAAGCGGGCTCCCAAGCCCAGACAGCTTTCCTTGTGCGTACAAGGCCCCGCCGAGTCCACTCGCGATTACCTCATGCGTTGGGCCAAGCTCCGCAACTCCTGTGAAGGGGTGCACGAGGTACAAGCCATAGAATACTTCACAGCCGGATGCCGAGAAGGCACCCTCCTCAAGCACAAGCTCCTCTGCGACGAGCCGGCTACCCTCGACAAGCTTCTGGACATAGCGGACAAGTACGCAACCGCCGACTCCTCGATGAAGACCAAGCTTCGGGTAGACGCGTCCAGAAAGGTACTCAACCCGGCGCCCAGGACGCCGACTGGGGATTCCGGCCGACACCCCAACTCGAACGACAACAAGCGCAAGGGCCCCGCGCCGCCTCCCGCCAGCCGGCAGGTGGCCACGGTCGAAGATGCACCGCCCGAAGAACGACCGGCGCCCAAGAAGCCCAAGGGCGGCAGGCCGATTTGGTAGCCCGCCTTCTCCTATGAGCAAACCCTCGACGCCCCTTGCAAGTTCCACAGTGGTGCGAAGCCGTCCAACCACACGACCCGGAAGTGCAACTGGCTCACCCGAATCTCTAAGGGCGAGGGGCTCTTGCCACCTCCGCCTGCCGGCCCGCTGCCTCCGGCCGCTCGGCCCGCAGTCGGAGCCATGCATGACGAGTTCCCTGATGAGCAAGCAACCTACATCGTCTTTACCAGCCAGCCCGAAGACTGGCGCAGCAAACGCCGAGAGCACCAGGAAGTCAGCGTGGTCACTGCCAACCCCGCTGGACACATGCATTGGTCAGAAAAGCCCATCAGCTAGAGCCGGGCCGACCATCCGGAGGTGATGCCGTCTCCCGCTCTTATGCTCTGGTCCTGGAAGCCACCCTTGCGACGGACAGACGCGCCGCCCGCTTCTCCCGTGTGTTGATAGACGGCGGGAGCAGCATCAACATCCTGTATCGTGACACCCTGGAGAAGCTGAACGTCAAGACAAAACAGCTCACACCCACTCGGACAGTTTTCCACGGCATCGTACCCGGCCTGTCCTGCGCCCCCATTGGCAAAATCAAGATTGATGTACTTTTTGGGGACAAGGAGCATTTCCGCCGGGAAGCGATCTGGTTTGAAGTGGTGGACCTGGAGAGCCCTTACCATGCATTGCTGGGCCGACCTGCTTTGGCCAAATTTATGGCCGTTCCACACTATGCATACCTCAAGATGAAGATACCAAGCACCAAAGGCGTCATCACCATAGCCGGTGATTACAAGAAGTCCTCCGAGTGCGCAGCGGCCAGCAGCCGGCTGGCCGAGTCCCTTGTGATCGCCGAAGAGAAGAAGATGCTGGACCGAGTCGTGGCCATAGCCGGCAAGCAGTCGGCCGTGTCCCCCGACCCCAAGGAGCATGATGCTCAAGGATCTTTCCAGCCGGCCAAAGAGACGAAGAAGATACCTCTTGACCCCGAGCATCCAGAGAGGTTTTCCGTCATCGGGGCAAACCTGAACAGCAAATAGGAAGGCGAGCTCGCCGATTTCCTCCGTGAGAATCGGAACATCTTTGCGTGGTCCCCCAAGGACATGCCGGGTGTTCCGAGGAAATTCGCCGAGCACAAACTACATGTTCGAGAAGACGCAAAGCCAGTCAGACAACCCCTTCGCCGACTGTCGGAGGAGAAACGCAGGATTGTAGGGGAGGAGATAGCCCGGCTCTTGGCGGCTGGCTTTATCATGGAAGTTTTCTTTCCAGAGTGGCTCGCCAACCCAGTCCTTGTGCTAAAGAAGAATAACAAGTGGCGCATGTGTATAGACTACACAAGTCTCAACAAGGCTTGCCCCAAAGATCCTTTTGCCCTGCCAAGGATTGACCAAGTGATAGACTCCACGGCCGGATGCGAGCTGTTGAGTTTTTTGGATGCTTACTCCGGATATCACCAGATAAAGCTAGACCCGGACGACCGCCTGAAGACCGCCTTCATCACGCCGTTCGGAGCCTTCTACTACCTGACTATGACATTCGGCTTGAGAAATGCCGGTGCCACCTTTCAGTGTTGCATGCAGAAGTGCCTCCTCAAGCAGCTCGGCAGGAATGCTCACGTTTACGTGGACGACATCATGGTGAAGACGGAGAAGCGTGGCACCTTGCTGGAAGACCTCAAGGAAACATTTGAGAACCTACGCCGGTTCCAAATCAAGCTTAACCCCGAGAAATGCGTGTTCGGGGTGCCAGCCGGCCAGCTCCTAGGCTTCCTGGTCTCCGAACGCGGCATCGAATGCAACCCGGTGAAGATCAAGGCCATCGAGAGAATGGCAATCCCTACCAAGCTTCGAGACATTCAAAAGTTCACCGGGTGCTTGGCCTCCTTGAACCGCTTCATGAGCCGGCTCGGAGAGAAAGCTCTCCCCCTCTACCGCCTCATGAAGAAGAGCACTCACTTCGAGTGGAACGACCAGGCCGACCAAGCTTTTCACGAGCTGAAGAAGATGCTGGCCACGCCGCCTGTCCTCGCGGCGCCGACTGAGAAAGAGCCCATGCTCCTTTACATCGCTGCAACTAGCCGGGTGGTCAGCACCGTCATCGTAGTCCAGCGCCCGGAAGAAGGCCGAGCCCAGCCGGTCCAAAGGCCGGTGTATTATTTGAGCGAGGTGCTGTCCGCCTCAAAGCAGAACTACCCGCACTACCAAAAGATGTGTTACGACGTGTACTTCACCGCCAAGAAGCTAAAGCCCTACTTTCAAGAGCATCCCGTCACGGTCGTATGCACTGCCCCGCTAGCCGAGATCATAGGCAGCTGGGATGCATTCGGCCAGGTGGAGAAATGGGCCATCGAGCTGGCCCCGTACATGATCTTCTACCAGCCCCGCACTGCCATCAAGTCCCAAGCACTGGCTGACTTCCTCGTTGACTGGGCCGAGACCCAGTACCTGCCGCCGGCTCCCGATTCCACCCATTGGCGCATGCACTTCGACGGGTCCAAGATGCGCACCGGCTTGGGAGCCGGCATCGTCCTTACCTCTCCCAAAGGCGACAAGCTCAGATACACGCTATAAATCCACTTTGCCGCCTCCAACAATGTGGCCGAGTACGAGGCGCTCATACATGGGCTCCGGCTTGCCAAAGAACTTGGCATTTGCCGGATCCTATGTTATGGCGACTCGGACCTGGTAGTCCAGCAATCATCCGGTGACTGGGACGCCAAGGACGCGAATATGGCGAGCTACCATTTCCTGGTCCAACAACTCAGCGGGTACTTTGAAGGATGCGAGTTCCTCCACGTACCACGAGCCGACAACGAGCCAGCCGATGCCCTGGCTCGAATAGGCTCCACTAGGCAAGCAATTCCAACCGGCGTCGCTCTACAATGCCTCCTCAAGCCGTCCATCAAGCCGTCTCTGGAATCCGATTCCATCTTCGTGCCGCCTGACCCCAATGCGGCCAGGTCCGGCTCGAAGAATCAAGTAGCCGACCCCAAGACCCCCGTAGCCGACCCGACGACTTCGGCAGCCGGCTCGGGGACTTCAGCAACCGGCTCGGGGACTGCGGTAGCCGGCCCGGGGACTGCACCAGTACTACAGCCGACGGCTGACTCCAGCACCTCACCGCCCAGCCCGCCCACCCTGGTGGCAGTAGCCACTTTGGCAGTAGAAGAAGTCGCGGCTCCATCATGGGCTCAGTCCATCCTCAACTTCCTAGTAAACCAAGACCTGCCGGCTGACGAAATAGAAGCAAGACAAGTCCAGCGTCGAGCTGGAGCGTACACAATCGTCAACAGAGAACTACTCAAGCGCAGCATCACTGGAATCCTCCAACGGTGCGTCGAGCAAGAGAAGGGCATCGCAATCCTCGCAAACATTCACCAAGGAGAATGCGGCCATCATGCGGCCTCAAGATCACTTGTCGCCAAAGCCTTCCGCCATGGTTTCTTCTGGCCGACTGCTTTGGATGACGCCAAAGAATTAGTCAAGCATTGCAAGGGATGCCAGCTCTTCAGCTCCAAGCAACACATGCCGGCTTCGGCACTCAAGACCATTCCCCTCACTTGGCCCTTTGCCATTTGGGGACTGGACATGGTGGGCCCATTCAAGACGGCGCGCGGCGGCATGACGCATTTGCTCGTCGCCGTGGACAAATTCACCAAGTGGGTTGAGGCAAAGCCGATCAAGAAGCTGAATGGACCGACTGCCGTGACGTTCATCGCGGACATAACAACTCGGTACGGCGTGCCGCACAGCATCATCACCGACAATGGCACGAATTTCGCCAAAGGAGCCTTGGCACATTTCTGCGCAGCCCAAGGTATCCGGCTGGACTTAGCATCCGCCGCCCACCCGCAGTCAAACGGCCAGGTCGAGCGAGCCAACGGCCTCATCCTCTTCGGCATCAAGCCCCGGCTGGTTGTACCTCTGGAGCACTCAGCCGGCTGTTGGCTCGATGAGCTGCCGGCTGTCCTCTGGAGTCTGCGCACTACACCAAACAAGTCAACCGGCTTCACCCCTTTCTTCCTTGTGTATGGCGCCGAGGCGGTCATCCCAACTGACATCAAATTCGACTCGCCTCGAGTAACCATGTACACGGAAGCGGAGGCAAAGGAAGCACGAGAAGACGGTGTCGACCTGCTGGAAGAAAGCCGGCTGTTAGCCCTCAGCCGGTCTGCGATTTACCAGCAGGGTTTGCGCTGCTACCACAGCCGGAAGGTCAGGCCAAGATCTTTCCAAGAGGGCGACCTTGTGCTCCGGCTGATCCAGCGAACAGCCGGCCAGCACAAGCTCTCGGCCCCTTCGGAAGGCCCTTTCGTCATCAGCAGAGCTCTAGGCAACGACTCCTACTACCTGATCGACGCACAGAAGCCGAAGGCACGCAAGAGAGACGACTCCGGCAAGGAGTCGGAACGGCCATGGAACGCCAACCTCCTTCGAAGATTTTACAGTTGAAAGGCAGTATGTATCACGCTAAACTTTTGTATTAAGTACAAGACAATAGGCTCCCCGAGGAGGGCTCGGGGACCGCCATCCCTTATTTATGAATGAAAAGTATCATGCTTATGACCTTGTCGTATCATTTACTTATTCCGTCCGGCACCGAGTTTGACTAGTCGGCTCGAGGACTGGCCGACTGAAGTTATGTTAGAAGTCCTACCCGCAGTCAGACAAGTAGTGTGCCGGCTCTCAAGCCTTCTCTTGCCAAAAGTCGCAGTTCGAAGAACCGGCTGTCCGGCTGGCAAGAGTTAAAGGTAGGAACGACCGCCCACACGAAAAACGGCTAGGGACTAACGGACTAATATAACAAAAGCCGTTTTTTCTCACACCGTCGACTGGCTACCAGAGTAGCCGGCCGGCCGGTTTCCATTCACTTTACTTTAATCCAAGAAAGCTCAAGTACTTGCCTCCCCAAAGAGGGAAGGCGGCAAAGGAAAAAGCCTAAGGATAAACAAGCATACGCGAATGGAAACCAAACATGCACATGATAATATTTACATAAAAAGACCTCCAAGAGGCCAGCATTCAACATAGTTTGGATACACCCCCAGTGGGTGGAACTGCGAAAACTTAACCAAAGATTGTTCAAAGACAACAAAGCAGGAAAGATAAAGACGGCAGGTCAAGCTGGCGGAGCGGCCGACAAGCCAGACCGGTTGGCGGAGACGGTCGTGCCGGCTGAAGGAGCGCCCGGCTGACGAACTTCGGCTTGGTCGTCTCCTCCCGCAGAGGGCGCGCTTCCACGCGCCTCGTTGCTGGAGGCACGGTCGGCCTGAGGTCGGCTGGTTGTTCCACCAGCCAGCTCGACGTCTCCGCCGTCCTCATCTTCGTCTTCTTCGCCCTCGTCGCTGGAGGCAATCTCCTCCGCCGAGTCCTCGCCCACCGCCGGGTTCAGCCCGAACCACTCCTCCGGCTGAGCGACACCGTCATCATCGATTTCAAGTGCGAAAACGCTGATGTCGGTGCACTCGGCGATCGTTGAAGCCCGCTGGGCGATAGCCGGCCTCACCTCCTCCAGCTCCGCGTCAGCCTTCATCCGCCAAGTGCGCAGCTGGTCCAGGCTCAGCCCTGGGTACCATGCCCGAACGAATTCCAACGCCCGCCCGGCTCCGAGGCGGGTCGCTGACGCTTTCCAAGCCTCGAAGCGACCAACTGCGACCTCCAGCCAGTCGGCAGTTCGGCTTGGAGTGCGGGGGATCGTCTCGCCGGGCCAGAGGGCGGCCAGCACTTGCGCCTCGGCACGTTGGAGCCGGCGAAGCATCCGATGAGCCGGCTGCAACCATGCCTGGACAGCCAGGAGCTGCTCCTCAAGGGTCCGGTTTGCATCCGGCGCAATGTCGGCCCCCGCTTGTCGGCGCGCCTCGCGATGGGCCTCAATGCTTTGGGCGGCGAAGGCGGAGTAGCCCGGGAAGTAAACTGCAAGAAACAACAAGCAACAGCTCAAGATAAGTCAAAAGACCCAGGCGGCAAGGGGCAGGAGAAGGGCCGAGGAAGGCAACTTACCGTCGATCGAGTCCTCGATCCGGCCGAAGCCTTCGTCCAGGGCTCGCCGGGTCTCAGACCAGCTCGCCGCCTCCATCTCATACTCCGCCAGCAAGGTGGCTTCACTTTCCCCTGCCGCCTGCAGGGCCACTTTGTGGCTTTCCTCTTGGTCGGCCGGCTTCTTGGCCAGGCGATCCCGTTCCTGGACCAAGGCAGCGCACTCGGCCTCTTTGGCGTAAAGGGCGGCCTTCGCTTCGCCAAGCTCCTTCCTCAAATCGGCGTTGGCCCCTGAAGACAAAGAAAAATAAAAATCAATAAGAAAAGAGTCGTCAAGAAAGATCCGACCCGACTGCGCAGCAGTCGACCCGAATCTCGGGGACTACACCCAGTGGGTGCCCTGACGCGCCCCCACAGGAGACAGACAAAACCAAGTACTTACTTCGGCTGTCGGCCAGGTCGTCGGTCCGCCGGCTCAACTCTCGAGCCTGGGAGTCGAAGCCGGCAGCACGAAGGTTGTGGTATTCCTGAAAATTCAGAAAAAAGCAAAGTAAAATAGCCGTCGAGAAAGATCCGACCCAACTGCGGAGCAGTCGGCCCGAATCTCGGGGACTACACCCAGTGGGTGCGCTGACGCGCCCCCACGGAAGAAATCAAGAAAGCACAGCGGCCAAGAGCGAAGGACTCACCCGGATAGTGGTTCGCGTTGACAAGAACTCTTGGTTGAGCTGTTGCAGCAGGGCGGCTTGAGCTTGTAGCCGGCTCCGGACCCCTTGAGCCGCCGCATCCAGCTCGCCAGTCCCCCCGCTGGGAGTCCACTCGGACACGGCGGTGCTGGCCGCCTCCAGATCTCCCGCCGGCTGGCCTGCGCCCGCGGCTCGGCGCAACTCCGGCGGAGCGGTGCCTCCCCCAGCACGCCGGCCCGTCGCCAGCTGCACCTTGAGGCCGGCTCTGCTCTCCGGATCACCTCCGGCCGGCCCCTCTGGCGCCGCTGACGGTTGACCGCCTTGGCCCGCTCCGGTTGGCGCCGCAGGCGGCGCTCCCCCCGCCAAGGCCACGGGGTCCCCCTCCCTCTCCAACAGCGGCTGGTCTTGAATGATCTCCTCCGCCAAGGGCAACGGGGTATCGAGGGTTACGGCTCGGAGAGGAACGGCGAGCAGCGGAGGCTGGCTGCGCGAGCTTTCCGCCTCCGTCTCCGCGGTAACCGCCTCCCTCTGGGCCTTGGCTACCGCCTCGGCCTGCTCATTCGCCGCTTGCGCGGCCGCCTTCTCCGCCGCCTCGCGCTCCTCCCGCGCTTCGCGGGCGTTCCGCTCTGTGGCCTCCCTAAGATCGGCACGGGGGTCCACGCGGCGGGAGCTCGAAGACCCTCCAGCCGGCCCCACGACGGAGCCGCCCGGGCCCCGCTCAAGGGAAAGCGGCGCCCTGTCCAGCAAGCGAGGAAAAGTTAAGAAGAAAATTCGAAGAAAAAGAGAACAATGACGAGAATGCGGCAAGGCAATTGAAGACTTACACTGAGACCGCCTGGGGCTGTTTCACAGCCTTGCGGAAGCGGGCCGCCTTCGCGGCCGCCTCATCTCGCTTTGTCGCCGCGGCGGAAGGTTTGGACTTCTTCGGCCGACTGCCGAAGAGGCCTAGAGCGGCCCGGCGCTTCTGCGCGCCGCCGGCAGCCGGCGTGACAGACAAGCCCGCGCCCTGTTGGTCGGCCGCCGGCTGGCGACGCGGAGCGACTTCGGCTTCGAAGTCGTCCGGCCAGTCCTCGAAGCTCGCAGTGAGCCTTGAGCCTCCGGGCTCAGCACTGTCCCCCACGATAGCGTCTTCCATGGCGGCCGCCCCCAAATCTGGATCGTCAACGTCATCCACCGTGCGGTCGGGGGCATACTTGAAGGAAATATGCCCTAGAGGCAATAATAAAGTTATTATTTATTTCCTTATATCATGATAAATGTTTATTATTCATGCTAGAATTGTATTAACCGGAAACATAATACATGTGTGAATACATAGACAAACAGAGTGTCACTAGTATGCCTCTACTTGACTAGCTCGTTAATCAAAGATGGTTATGTTTCCTGACCATGAACAATGAGTTGTTATTTGATTAATGAGGTCACATCATTAGTTGAATGATCTGATTGACATGACCCATTCCATTAGCTTAGCACCTGATCGTTTAGTATGTTGCTATTGCTTTCTTCATGACTTATACATGTTCCTATGACTATGAGATTATGCAACTCCCGTTTGCCGGAGGAACACTTTGGGTGCTACCAAACGTCACAACGTAAATGGGTGATTATAAAGGAGCATTACAGGTGTCTCCAAAGGTAGATGTTGGGTTGGCGTATTTCGAGATTAGGATTTGTCACTCCGATTGTCGGAGAGGTATCTCTGGGCCCTCTCGGTAATGCACATCACATAAGCCTTGCAAGCACTGCAACTAATATGTTAGTTGTGAGATGATGTATTACGGAACGAGTAAAGAGACTTGCCGGTAACGAGATTGAACTAGGTATTGGATACCGACGATCAAACCTCGGGCAAGTAACATACCGATGACAAAGGGAACAACGTATGTCGTTATGCGGTCTGACCGATAAAGATCTTCGTAGAATATGTAGGAGCCAATATGGGCATCCAGGTCCCGCTATTGGTTATTGACCGGAAACGTGTCTTGGTCATGTCTACATTGTTCTCGAACCCGTAGGGTCCGCACGCTTAAGGTTTCGATGACAGTTATATTATGAGTTTATGAGTTTTGATGTACCGAAGGAGTTCGGAGTCCCGGATGAGATCGGGGACATGACGAGGAGTCTCGAAATGGTCGAGACGTAAAGATCGATATATTGGACGACTATATTCGGAGTTCGGAAAGGTTCCGAGTGATTCGGGTATTTTTCGGAGTACCGGGGGGTTACGGGAATACGGGGAAGAGTATTGGGCCTTGATGGGCTTTAGTGGGAAGAGGAGAAAAAGGTTGCGCCCCCCCTCCCCTCTAGTCCGAATTGGACTAGGGAAAAGGGGGCCGGCCACCTCTCCTTCTCCTCCTATTCCTTCTCCCTTCCTCCCCTCTTGGTGGACTCCTACTAGGACTTGGAGTCCTAGTAGGACTCCCTATCCTGGCCGCACCTTTGCCTTGGCCGACCTCCTCCTCCTCCATCCTTTATATACGGAGGCAGGGGCACCTCTAAACACATAAGTTGACACAAGTTGATCCACGTGATCGATTTCTTAGCCGTGTGCGGTGCCCCCTGCCACCATATTCCTCGATAATACTGTAGCGGAGTTTAGGCGAAGCCCTGCTGCTGTAGTTCATCAAGATCGTCACCACGCCGTCGTGCTGACGAAACTCTTCCCCGACACTTTGCTGGATCGGAGTCCGGGGATCGTCATCGAGCTGAACGTGTGCTCGAACTCGGAGGTGCCGTAGTTTCGGTGCTTGATCGGTTGGATCGTGAAGACGTACGACTACTTCCTCTATGTCGTGTCATCGCTTCCGCAGTCGGTCTGCGTTGGGTACGTAGACAACACTCTCCTCTCGTTGCTATGCATCACATGATCCTGTGTGCGCGTAGGAAATTTTTTGAAATTACTACGTTCCCCAACAGTGGCATCCGAGCCAGGTTATTTATGTTGATGTTATATGCACGAGTAGAACACAAGTGAGTTGTGGACGATACAAGTCATACTGCCTACCAGCATGTCATATTTTGGTTCGGCGGTATTGTTGGACGAGACGACCCAGACCAACCTTACGCGTACGCTTACGCGAGACCGGTTCCCTCGACGTGCATTGCACAGAGATGGCTTGCGGGCGACTGCCTCTCCAACTTTAGTTGAACCAAGTATGGCTACGCCCGGTCCTTGCGAAGGTTAAAACGGAGTCTATTTGACAAACTATCGTTGTGGTTTTGATGCGTAGGTGAGATTGGTTCTTACTTAAGCCCGTAGCAGCCACGTAAAACATGCAACAACAAAGTAGAGGACGTCTAACTTGTTTTTGCAGGGCATGTTGTGATGTGATATGGTCAAGGCATGATGCTGAATTTTATTGTATGAGATGATCATGTTTTGTAACCAAGTTATCGGCAACTGGCAGGAGCCATATGGTTGTCGCTTTATTGTATGCAATGCAATCGCGATGTAATGCTTTACTTTATTACTAAACGGTAGTGATAGTCGTGGAAGCATAAGATTGGCAAGACGACAACGATGCTACGATGGAGATCAAGGTGTCGCGCCGGTGACGATGGTGATCATGACGGTGCTTCGGAGATGGAGATCACAAGCACAATGATGGCCATATCATATCACTTATATTGATTGCATGTGATGTTTATCTTTTTATGCATCTTATCTTGCTTTGATTGACGGTAGCATTATAAGATGATCTCTCACTAAATTATCAAGAAGTGTTCTCCCTGAGTATGCACCGTTGCAAAAGTTCTTCGTGCTGAGACACCACGTGATGATCGGGTGTGATAGGCTCTACGTTCAAATACAACGGGTGCAAAATAGTTGCGCACGCAGAATACTCAGGTTAAACTTGACGAGCCTAGCATATGCAGATATGGCCTCGGAACACGGAGACCGAAAGGTCGAGCGTGAATCATATAGTAGATATGATCAACATAATGATGTTCACCGATGAAACTACTCCATCTCACGTGATGATCGGACATGGTTTAGTTGATTTGGATCACGTGATCACTTAGAGGATTAGAGGGATGTCTATCTAAGTGGGAGTTCTTAAGTAATATGATTAAATTAAACTTAAATTTATCATGAACTTAGTCCTGGTAGTATTTTGCAAATCATGTTGTAGATCAATAGCTCGCGTTGTTGCTTCCCTGTGTTTATTTTGATATGTTCCTAGAGAAAATTGTGTTGAAAAATGTTAGTAGCAATGTTGCGGATTTGATCCGTGATCTGAGGTTAAATCCTCATTGCTGCACAGAAGAATTATGTCCTTAATGCACCGCTAGGTGACAGACCTATTGCAGGAGCAGATGCAGAAGTTATGAACGTCTGGCTAGCTCAATATGATGACTACTTGATAGTTTAGTGCACCATGCTTAACGGCTTAGAATCGGGACTTCAAAGACGTTTTGAACGTCATGGACCATATGAGATGTTCCAGGAATTGAAATTAATATTTCAAGCAAATACCCGAGTTGAGAGATATGAAGTCTCCAACAAGTTCTATAGCTAGAAGATGGAGGAGAATCGCTCAACTAGTGAGCATGTGCTCAGATTGTCTGGGTACTTCAATCGCTTGAATCAAGTGGGAGTTAAACTTCCAGATAAGATAGTGATTGACAGAATTCTCTAGTCACCATCACCAAGTTAGTAGAACTTCGTGATGAACTATAGTATGCAAGGGAAAGAAAGGGGAACTTCAAGTAGATTGACAAGCAAGTTGTCACTCCCACGAAGAAGCCCAAAGCTGAACCAAAGCCTGAAACTGAGTGCTTACACTGCAAAGGAAATGGTCACTGGAAGCGGAACTACCCTAAATATTTGGTGGATAAGAAGGATGGCAAAGTGAAAAAGGGTATATTTGATATACAGGTGTTTGATGTGTGCTTTACTAGTGTTTATAGCAACCCCTCGGTATTTGGTACTGGTTCAGTTGCTAAGAGTAGTAACTCGAAACGGGAGTTGCAGAATAAACAGAAACTAGTTAAGGGTGAAGTGATGATGTGTGTTGAAAGTAGTTTCAAGATTGATATGATCATCATCGCACACTCCCTATTCTTTCGGGATTAGTGTTGAACCTAAATAAATGTTATTTGGTGTTTGCGTTGAGCATGAATATGATTTGATCATGTTTATTGCAATAAGGTTACTCATTTAAGTAAGAGAATAAACTGTTGTTCTATTTACATGAATAAAACCTTATATGGTTACACACCCAATGAAAATGGTTCATTGGATCTCGATCGTAGTGATACACATATTCATAATATTGATGCCAAAAGATGCAAAGTTAATAATGATAGTGCAACTTATTTGTGGCACTGCCGTTTGGGTCATATCGGTGTAAAGCGCATGAAGAAACTCCATAAAGATGGATTTTCGGAATCACTTGGTTATGAATCATTTGATGCTTGCGAACCGTGCCTTTTGGGCAAGATGACTAAAACTCCGTTCTTCGGAACAATGGAACGAGTTACTGACTTGTTGGAAATAATACATACCGATGTATGCGATCCAATGAGTGTTGTTGCTCGTGGCAAGCATCGTTGTTTTCTGACCTTCACAAGATGATTTGAGCAGATATGGGTATATCTACTTGATAAAACATAAGTCTGAAATAGTTGAAAGGTTCAAAGAATTTCAGAGTGAAGTGGAAAAATCATCGTAACAAGAAAATAAAGTTTCTGCGATCTGATCGCGGAGACAAATATTTGAGTTACGAGTTTGGTCTTCAATTAAAACAATGTGGAATAGTTTCACAGCTCACGCCACCTGGAACACCACATCGTTATGGTGTGTCCGAACGTCGTAACCGCACTTTATTTGATATGGTGCGATCTATGATATCTCTTTACCACTATCGTTTTGGGGTTATGCATTAGAGACAGCTGCATTCACGTTTTAAAATAGGGCACCATCTAAATCCGTTGAGACGACACTGTATGAACTATGGTTTAGCAGTAAACCTAACCTGTTGTTTCTTAAAGTTTGGGGCTGCGATGCTTATGTGAAAAAGGTTTCATCCTGATAAGCTCGAACCCAAATCGGAGAAGTGCGTCTTCATACCCAAAGGAAATTGTTGGGTACACCTTCTATCACAGATCCGAAGGCAAGACATTCGTTGCTAAAATGGATCCTTTCCAGAGAAGGAGTTTCTCTCGAAAGAAGTGAGTGGGAGGAGAGTAGAACTTGATAAGGTAATTATACCTTCTCCCCTATTGGAAAGTAGTTCATCACAGAAATCAGTTCCAGTGATTCCTACACCAATAAGTGAGGAAGTTAATGATGATGATCATCAAACTTCAGATCAAGTTACTACCAAACCTCGTAGGTCTTCCAGAGTAAGATCCGCACCAGAGTGGTACGGTAATCATGTTCTGGAAGTCATGTTACTAGACCATGATGAACCTACGAACTATGAGGAAGCAATGATGAGCCCAGATTCCACGAAATGGCTTGAGGCCATGAAATCTGAGATATGATCCATGTATGAGAACAAAGTGTAGACTTTGATTGACTTGCCCGATGATCGGTGAGTCATTAAGAATAAATGGATCTTCAAGAGGAAGACGGACGTTGATAGTAGTGTTACTATCTACAAAGCTAGACTTGTCGAAAAGGGTTTTTGACAAAGTTCAAGGTGTTGAATACGATGAGATTTTCTTACTCGTATCGATGCTTAAAAGTCTGTCCGAATCATGTTAGCAATTGCCGCATTTTATGATTATGAAATTTGGCAGATGGATGTCAAAACTGCATTCCTGAATGGATTTCTGGAAGAAGAGTTGTATATGATGCAACCGGAAGGTTTTGTCGATCCAAAGGGAGCTAACAAAGTGTGCAAGCTCCAGCGATCCATTTATGGACTGGTGCAAGAATCTCGGAGTTGGAATATACGCTTTGATAAGTTGATCAAAGCATATAGTTATTGTACAGACTTACAGTGAAGCCTGTATTTACAAGAAAGTGAGTGGGAGCACTACAACATTTCTGATAAGTATATGTGAATGACATATTGTTGATCGGAAATAATGTAGAATTATTCTGCAAAGCATGAAAGGATACTTGAATAAAAGTTTTTGAAAGAAAGACCTTGGTGAAGCTGCTTACACATTGAGCATCAAGATCTATATAGATAGATGAAGACGCTTGATAAGATTTTTTCAATGAATACATACCTTGATAAATTTTTTGAAATAGTTCAAAATGGAACAGTCAAAGAAGGAGTTCTTGCCTGTGTTGCAAGGTGTTAAGTTGAGTAAGACTCAAAGCCCGACCACGGCAGAAAATAGAAAGAGAATGAAAGTCATTCCCTATGCCTCAGTCAATAGGTTCTATAAAGTATGCCATGCTGTATACCAGATCTATTGTATGCCATACCACTGAGTTTGGCAAGGGAGTACAATAGTGATCTAGGAGTAGATCACTGGAGAGCGGTCAAAATTGTCCTTAGTGGAATAAGGATATGTTTCTCGATTATGGAAAAAGGTTCGTCGTAAAAAGGTTACGCCGATGCAAGTTTGACACTAATCTAGATGACTCTAAGTCTTGATCTAGATACATATTGAAAGTGGGAGCAATTAGCTAGAGTAGCTCCGTGCAGAGCATTGTAGACATAGAATTCGCAAAATACTTACGGATCTGTATATGACATACCCGTTGACTAAGATTCTCTCACAAGCAAAACATGATCACACCTTAGTACTCCTTGGGTGTTAATCACATAGCGATGTGAACTAGATTACTGAATCTAGTAAACCCTTTGGGTGTTAATCACATGGTGATGTGAACTATTGCTGTTAAATCACATGGCGATGTGAACTAGATTATTGACTCTAGTGCAAGTGGGAGACTGAAGGAAATATGCCCTAGAGGCAATAATAAAGTTATTATTTATTTCCTTATATCATGATAAATGTTTATTATTCATGCTAGAATTGTATTAACCGGAAACATAATACATGTGTGAATACATAGACAAACAGAGTGTCACTAGTATGCCTCTACTTGACTAGCTCGTTAATCAAAGATGGTTATGTTTCCTGACCATAAACAATGAGTTGTTATTTGATTAACGAGGTCACATCATTAGTTGAATGATCTGATTGACATGACCCATTCCATTAGCTTAGCACCTGATCGTTTAGTATGTTGCTATTGCTTTCTTCATGACTTATACATGTTCCTATGACTATGAGATTATGCAACTCCCGTTTGCCGGAGGAACACTTTGGGTGCTACCAAACGTCACAACGTAAATGGGTGATTATAAAGGAGCATTACAGGTGTCTCCAAAGGTAGATGTTGGGTTGGCGTATTTCGAGATTAGGATTTGTCACTCCGATTGTCGGAGAGGTATCTCTGGGCCCTCTCGGTAATGCACATCACATAAGCCTTGCAAGCACTGCAACTAATATGTTAGTTGTGAGATGATGTATTACGGAACGAGTAAAGAGACTTGCCGGTAACGAGATTGAACTAGGTATTGAATACCGACGATCAAACCTCGGGCAAGTAACATACCGATGACAAAGGGAACAACGTATGTCGTTATGCGGTCTGACCGATAAAGATCTTCGTAGAATATGTAGGAGCCAATATGGGCATCCAGGTCCCGCTATTGGTTATTGACCGGAAACGTGTCTTGGTCATGTCTACATTGTTCTCGAACCCGTAGGGTCCGCACGCTTAAGGTTTCGATGACAGTTATATTATGAGTTTATGAGTTTTGATGTACCGAAGGAGTTCGGAGTCCCGGATGAGATCGGGGACATGACGAGGAGTCTCGAAATGGTCGAGACGTAAAGATCGATATATTGGACGACTATATTCGGAGTTCGGAAAGGTTCCGAGTGATTCGGGTATTTTTCGGAGTACCGGGGGGTTACGGGAATACGGGGAAGAGTATTGGGCCTTGATGGGCTTTAGTGGGAAGAGGAGAAAAAGGCTGCGCCCCCCCTCCCCTCTAGTCCGAATTGGACTAGGGAAAAGGGGGCCGGCCACCTCTCCTTCTCCTCCTATTCCTTCTCCCTTCCTCCCCTCTTGGTGGACTCCTACTAGGACTTGGAGTCCTAGTAGGACTCCCTATCCTGGCCGCACCTTTGCCTTGGCCGACCTCCTCCTCCTCCATCCTTTATATACGGAGGCAGGGGCACCTCTAAACACACAAGTTGACACAAGTTGATCCACGTGATCGATTCCTTAGCCGTGTGCGGTGCCCCCTGCCACCATATTCCTCGATAATACTGTAGCGGAGTTTAGGCGAAGCCCTGCTGCTGTAGTTCATCAAGATCGTCACCACGCCGTCGTGCTGACGAAACTCTTCCCCGACACTTTGCTGGATCGGAGTCCGGGGATCGTCATCGAGCTGAACGTGTGCTCGAACTCGGAGGTGCCGTAGTTTTGGTGCTTGATCGGTTGGATCGTGAAGACGTACGACTACTTCCTCTACGTCGTGTCATCGCTTCCGCAGTCGGTCTGCGTTGGGTACGTAGACAACACTCTCCTCTCGTTGCTATGCATCACATGATCCTGTGTGCGCGTAGGAAATTTTTTGAAATTACTACGTTCCCCAACAATACTGGCGTTCAATCCCTGCCACCCCGGCCGGCGGCGCAAGAAGAGGGTTCTGCTCAAAGAACCGACTGGTCAGAAGTCGGCCGTCACGAAGCCGGCTGACGACAAAAAAGAAGATAAAGAGAGAAACTTACCACGGGTGGAGGATTGGCGCGAGAATACGGCGCCTTGCCGTATTGCCAGTCCCCGCCAAGCTTGTAGTTGGCAATGTAATTGACCATGAGCACCACCTCCGCATGGGGCATCTCCCATGTGCTCAGCCGGCTTGGGTCGAAGCGGCGCTCATCTGACACATCATATGGGGCCGACTTTGGAGAGGAAGGATCCGGCGCTCCATGAAGGCGGCCACCAAGTCGGCCCCGCGCAAGCCTTCCGACTGAATCAGCACCCGAAGCCGGGAGATGGCGGCGTTCCCGGCCGAAGACAACGACCGGGACCGGAAGCTCCACGAGGGCTGCCTCCCAGCCGGCGGGCCGGCTACGTAAGCCGGCAGGTTGATGTAGTCTTCTTGCTCGGCGATGTTCTTCACATAGAAATAAGATCTCTGCCAGACCTTTACCGACTGGATCAGGGGGATGGGCGGGAACGGATTGTTCTCGCTCGCCCTCCTCATGGCGATGAAGGCTCTGCAGGGGGCGGGCACGTCGGCGACGACTGTGCCGAGCTTGCTCTGGAAGAACTCTCCCCAGAGCTCCAGCGTGGGGAGCAGCCCCAAGAAGCCTTCGCACAGGGAGACGAAGGCCGACAGCAGCATCACCGCATTGGGCGTGAGGTGATGCGGCTGGAGGTTGTAGAAGTCGAGGAAGGAGCGCAGAAACCCGCTCGCCGGGAGGCCGAAGCCGTGCAGGCAGTGCGAGCGGAATACGACCCGCTCGCCCTCCTCCGGCGTCGGCGAGATCTCCTTCGCGGGCGCCAGGCGGACCTGTACACGGTCGGCACCGGGCAGGCGCCGGGTCTGGCGAAGGAACTCCACGTGGTCTTCATGGACGTTGGAGCCGTCCCAGGAGCTTGACAATGCCATGGGAGCGAGGTGGCGTGGAGACGCGACGGCGCTGAGACGGGAAGCTGCGGCGGCAGCGAAAGGAAGACGAGGGTTAGGAGGGACGGAGCGGGAGGGAGCGCGTGAACCTCTGTCGCTCTCCCTCCTCCCCCTACTTATAGGCTCATGTGGCGGAGCCGAGGAGGCACGGCGTGGGGAAGCGTGGGGATCGATCGTGCCCACTCCCCACGACCCGTGATTATCGAGCCTTAACGGCGAGACGAAATTGCCTTGAGAAGGCGAGCGGCCCCTGTGGGCCACGGAAGACCCGCGCCCGGACCAAGGCTCGCGAGTGGCGGGCCCGGGCCTGCGGCAGCGTCCCGTCATGCGCGTGCGCTCGCAGGATCCTGCCGCCACGTGGCCGCGAGAGGGCCCGTGGTCAGCACGCAGGTCCCCTCTCCTCCCGCCTACGCGGGGCTCTCTGAAGTCGGCGTACGCCCGCAAAGCCGGCTCTTCAGGATAGGAAGCTGACCAAGCTTCTCGTCCCCCTGCTCACCTCGGAGCTCGATCAGCTTCGGGGACTACTGTCGGAGTAAATAGCCATGGGTAGCCTAGCCGGCCTCCCCTGGCACTTCTGAAAAAGTTACGAGCCTGCCCAGCTCTCAAGAATCCAAGACATGGGCCGCCTTCCCCTAGCTGGCTGCGGTCAAGGCCGGCTTTCGGAAGGCGGTCCGGCTTTAGCCCTCATGAGAAGGCCGACTCCAAGAAGCCGGCTATGAGAAGGCCGACTCCAAGAAGCCGGCTCCCCGTAAAGCAGTCAAGACCGTACCCACAAAGTTTGCACCCACCTAACGGCGGGGCGACGGGGCGTGGCTACAGAAGAGCCTGCCACCCCCGAATCCCGGGGCACGCCTAGCACAGTGCGCCATATGGGGTAGGCATGACCCGTCCGGCGCAGCACTGTTGCCATGTTGACCCTGGCCTCACCCACGACGGGCCGCCAGCGCGGCCCACAGGCGGTGGGCCCCTTTGAGCAGAGAGACGACCGAAGGCGGCCACGCTTCCAACCAGTCGGCCCAAGACAGAGCCGGCTCCCCGCAGCCGGCTTGCCGCCTCCCTCGAAGAAGACGCCCCATTAAGGAGACAAGACGCGGTAAGGCTACGGCGATCGCCCGACAGGCGGCGGTACTGTGGCCGCGCTTACCACGATGAAGCTCTCGTCAACTAGATGAAGCCACAGTAACCAGCCGCCGACCAGGCCCTGGACAGTAGGGCCTGCCTGTCGACCGAGGTGCCGGCAGCCGGCGGGACCCACCAGTCGGCGGGCCCCAGCAGCCGGCGCAGAAGCCGGCGAGCGCAGTCACCGACGGCTGGGCCCCGCGCCCAGTCAGATTACCATTGTACCCCCGGGGGGTGGGCCTATATAAACCCCCCGGGGCACCCATGCAAAGGGTTGGACCCCCTGCTAGTTCTAGACACCACACAAGGAGAAGAAGCAGGCTAGCCGTGCCCTTTCTTCCTCCTCCCCCCCAAAAAACAGCTCAAGGAGCGTTGTGTAGCTACTTGATTCATCTAGTGAGCATGCGGAGACCCCGCAGAGCAGTAGTAGGGGTGTTATCTCCACGGAGAGCCCCGAAGCTGGGTAAGATCCGCTGGCATGCATGTCTTCGCCTTATCCCGCTTCCAGGCACCGGCGATGTCTTACTGGTTCCCACAATGATAAGCCACCCGTTGGCATATGTCACACCTACCACCCGACACCAAGAGTTACAAAGGGCCTCATATGGGCCGAAAGACTTCATGGGCCATACATGGGCCGGAAGTTACAACGGGATGGAATCATAGTGGACGACCCAGATGACGCTACTAGGCCTAATTCGGATAGGTCATAACGGGCCGTGAGTTAGCGGGCTGTAAATGGGCTATATGCGAACAGACCGTTAACAGGCTTTCGGTGGGTCGGCCGGCTACCTTTTGACCAAGTCAAACGGGCTCGCCTTTTCATCTGAATGGGCCACTATTGGGCCTTGCCATGTGTCGACGTATCATAGGCGCCTCCGGTTTAATGAGTGGATGACATCTGTCCCAACGCGAAGCTAACACGTGGTTCCTCTAGCCATTGAGAATTTTACACGTGGAAAACCCCCACTGGTCTGGGCTGTAACGGGTTATCGGATCCAAACTGGAACCCGATAGCTTAACGGCAACCTATTATGGTGGAAGCCACGTGTCCGTTACCCTTGATGAAAGCACTTCCATGACACGTGATTTATCGTCATGGAAGTGGACACTTCTGTGATGATAATTTTGGTATTGTCATGGAACACTTCTATGACAGCACATGTATGACTATCTTGATTCTATCATAAAATCATCATGGATGTACATGCATGACAGAAAACGTGACCTACTGTGACAAATACGTATCATCACAGACGTGGTTTTTTTGTAGTGATAGTTAATGTTGGATGCATCATGACTGGATCTTTTCTACCATGAATTATAATATTTAGTTGCTGCTTAAACTTTGGAGGTGCTCTGCTTTTATGTTTTGTGGTCTCAGAAAGTGCTAGCAAGATACCACTGTTGTCATATTATATCATGCTTATTTTTGACAAAGTGTTGCCATTTGAGATATCTTATTATTGCTCGCTAGTTGATTATGCCATTAACATGAGTTAATATAGTGTTTAAGAGTTATTGTTGATATCGTTGGTCATAATCTTTGCTGAAAACCTGGGTGCTATTTAAGCTTATTTAAATAAACAAGAGCAAAAGAGTTTATAGAAGTTTTACTTTTTCACTTTCAGGTTGTCAACTGAATTGCTTGAGAGAAAGCAAAGGTTTAAGCTTGGGGAGTTGATAGTCTCCATCGTATCTACTTTTCCTAACACTTTTCCTCTTGTTTTGGACTTTAATTTGCATGATTTGAATGAAGCTAACCCGGACTGACGCTGTTTTCAGCAGAACTACCATAGTGTTGTTTTTGTGCAGAAATAAAAGTTCTAGGAATGGAACGGAACTTTTTGGAGTTTTATTTCAGAATAAAAGAAAAATACTGGAGGCAAGAACCATCGGAGGGGCCCCCCTGGGTGATCACAACCCACTAGGGCGCCCCCTCCCCCTCCAGGTGCGCCCAGGTGGGTTGTGCCCACCTATTGGCCCCGCAGACCCTGACTCCGACTACTTAATACCTAAATTTGGAGAGAGAAATAAGAGAGGAAGAATTATCTTGTTTCGCGATACGGAGCCGCCGCCACCTCCTATTCTTCATCGGGAGGCCAAATCTGGAGTCCGTTTGGGGCTCCGGAGAGGGGGATCTTCGATCTTCGTCATCACCAACCCTCCTTCATCACCAATTCCATGATGCTCCTCACCGGGAGTGAGTAATTCCTCCGTAGGCTCGCTAGTAGGTGAGGAGTTGGATGAGATTCATCATGTAATCGAGTTAGTTTTGTTAGGGCTTGATCCCTAATATCCATTATGTTTTGTGATTGATGTTGTTATGAGTTTGTCATGCTTAATGCTTGTCACTTTGGGCCCAAGTGCCATGAATTCAGATCTGAACCTTTTATGTTTTCACCATTATATCTATGTTCTAGATCCGATCTTGCAAGTCATATTCACCTATTACGTGTTATGATCTATAAACCCCAGAGTGATAATAGTCGGGATACTTTCCAGTGATGACCGTGTTTGAGGAGTTCATGTATTCACTATGTGTTAATGCTTTGTTTCGATTCTCTATTAAAAGGAGGCCTTAATATCCCTTAGTTTCTTTATGGACCCCGCTGCCACGGGAGGGTAGGACAAAAGATGTCATGCAAGTTCTTTCCATAAGCACGTATGACTATTTATGGAATACATGCCTACATTATATTTATGAACTGGAGCTAGTTTTGTATCGCCCTAGATTATGGCTGTTATATGATGAATATCATCCAACGAATCTACAGATCCAATGCCTACGAATTTCTTACATGTTGTTCTTGCTAAGTTACTACTGCTATTGTTACTGTTACAACTGCTACGAAATCATTGCTATCAGTGTTACCGTTACTATTGCTATTACCACTACTATCAAAACTATCATATTACTGTGCTACTGATCACTTTGCTGCAGATATTTAATCTTCAGGTGTGGCTGAATTGACAACTCAGCTGCTAATAATTGCAAATATTCTTTGGCTTCCCTTGTGTCGAATCTACAAATTTGGGTTGAATATTCTACCCTTGAAAATTGTTGTGATTCCATATACTTGTGGGTTATCACACAACACCGTGCACCATGGTTGAGGTTGGCATCGACGTGCACATAGCGCGGGGGGTTCGTCGAGGCCTAGGAACCCGTTGACATAGAGGCGACGAGGTTAGCAGGGCGGAGTAAGTAAATTATAGAAGAAGAAAAAATATCCTCATATGCTGATCTTATATATATATATATATATATATATATATATATATATATATATATATATATATATATATTTATATATATATATGTCGTTATTTTCTTAAAATCATAGGCGACCTTGGTGAGCAGGTGAACCTATCAATTTCTTCTATCTATTAGCCATGTCATAGGCGACCTCAAGTCACCCTCCTCGATCCGACCTTGACCTTATCCGCATCACCGCATCCTCATCATCATCCCGCACATTGTTGCCACCTCTTCTTAGTCATATCCAAGGGCGTCGAACATCTCCCAAAACTCCGGTGAGATCTCTCTTTCGCCATTGCTATGTTGCCAACAGCTCTACCCTAGCCACTCCGATACGAGGCCTCTTTCCTCCACTCTGCGGCGGTTTGGCCTCATAGTCCATTGGTACTTGAGGTTGAAGTCGACAACACTCATAACATCCTAACTAGTACAACGTGTCATCGCGCAAGAGAATTGCAGAGCAAATGTTCACTCATTAATTATATATTACGACAGAAAAATGATTTATGAGTACAATGCGTCACACGAGAGAGTTGCACAACAAAGGTTCGCTTGTTATATTTTGTGATAGAAAAATGGTTTATGATGTTAGAACAACTCCAACACGGAACGTCCGCGGGACACGCCCGGACGTGTCAATGGATAGCGGTAGGGAAGCTGGACATCCCACCCGGTGCACTAAATGTTCACCTCGGGCCTAGCCTCCTCCATTTGATATGCATATGTAGATCAATAGCAATTTAGCATATGCACAAACAGTACAAACATATACAATCACAACCAAAAAGCACCGGATGTTCAACAAGTTTTTACATCCAACCAATGCCAAAAGATGACAGCCCTGTTGTGCAAAAGACTTTATTTGCCTTCCAGTCTGGTTTTTCGTGCCAAAGTATTCAATCGTTGGCCAATTCCTCCGAAGCGGCTACGTAGTGCTAACCTGCTAGCACGATACGCTTGCACAATCTTCACCGCATCGGTATCCAAGTCTAACATCTTCATCGTCAACATCTCGGTATCAACTTTCTTCTTTTGAAATTTGATCTTCTTACCTTGCGCCGCCATGAACTCGTCAAACCTCTCCATCGTCTTTTCCTCCTTCACGTCATTGCGCTTGACGCATGCCTCCTCGTTCGACATGATGTCCTCAAACCTCTCTGCCATCTTGGCCACCACCCGTTTTCGCTCATGGAAACAAACATGCACAATTGCCCAAAAGGTTCGGATAATTTGCTCTGTGCAATGAATAAGATCAATGCTAGTGACCAACCGCACATCAACCAACAATTAATCCTTCTTCATGTTATTTTCTCCCGTCTTCTTCTTTGGGTCTGCACCCGGCACCCAAAAGTCGCCCGGACACCATCCGACTGGTCGATGTCCAACAACTGGGTGTGCAATATTTGGGTGTGTGTGTGCTAGGTGTCCGGCTCTGGCTGGGAGTCCTCCACCTTCCCATCTTTGTGTCCGCCACTATCGTGGATCGTGTTCATCATTGCCTCCTTCTCATCCGTCATGGCGCCCGGTTGAGACATTCCGGCAAACAAAGACCGTGCACCTAAGGGCGAGGGAGGCATAGCCGGCATCCGCAAATAGACTAGCACCCGTTGACTGTGACTGAGGCTCCATGAAGGTGTAGTCCCCGTTGAGGTCAAGACTGAACGGCACTTGATGGCTGGCAATGATGGTGGGCGCGGACTCCTGCTGCAAACCAAGCTGTTGGGCGGCGTAGTAGTATAGCAGATACAACTACATCGACGATTGAACAAACGACACCCGCCGGGGCACACGCTTTTGGCGGAGGAGGTACCGAGTGACCGTCCACTGCCAAAGTGTCCTTCCTATTTTCTGTTCGTGGCAGCAGGTGTTGCGTGCCATCAACAGGTCCTTCGGCTCCAGCGCGATGGCGACCATCTCGATCAGCCCTGTCGCGACACTGGACGGCGAAATGGTGTTGGATGACAAAAAGTACCCAGGTCCGCGCTTTTTTGACATTTATGAACTTTTTTTAACATGGTACAATCAAAAGCCGCTCACATGTACAAGCATACGCTCATCCCTATGAATGCGCGCACGCGTACCTTATCCCTATGAGCACCTCCGAGAGACTGAGCCGGCATAGCATCTTGAGATTTTACGAAGTCACCACATGCGCCTCGCAGTCGGTGGGAACGTCTCCTCCCACCGAACGAACACCACCGAAAACCTAAAATAAATCCAGGAATACTACGAGCACCAATGTCAAGTCTAGAATTTGAGAATACCACTATCCTCCTAATCACCATAGATTGGTTCGCACATTTAGGAGCGTTTTGATGAGTTGCCCACATAGAGAGAAAGCTGTGATTTAGGACAGGTAGATGAGATGGGGGGGAAGAGAGAACGTGCGTTGGCAGGTGCAGATCTTGTGCGCGGTCCGGGGCAGCGGGCAGATCCGTTGGAGATCCCACCATTATAGCCCCTCGTGTCCTCCAGATCTTCCCCTCAATTCGAAATTCCGTAACGGCGAACACCAAACCACAGCACAGCACAGCACAGCACAGCACAGATCCTCCCCCTCCCCTGTATTTAACACGACGCACCCAAACCCAACGCCAACGCACGCAGCGCAGGACGCCACCACTTTCCACGCCTCCGTCTCCGCCAGCGAGCTCCTCTCCGCTTCCTCCTCCGGTCCCCGCCGCCGCCCCGCTCCCCAAGGTTCGATCCCTCCCTCCCTCCCTGCCACGCGTCCCCGAACCCCTTTGCTAGCTGCTCCGTGCGCGGCGCGGATCTGGCCGCAGAGCCTGCTGTGCCGTTTATCTGGCGGCGTGGATCTGCCCGTGCGCGCGGGTGGGTTCTACCGATCCGACGGTCCTCCGGCCCCGTCGGCGGCTGGTGATTCTGATTTGGTTAGTCACTGCGAAATGGCTGCTCCTCCTTCGGTTGCTGCTGGTCCAGCCAGCCAGCGGCTGTTGCGTTGGGTGTTAAGCTTGATGCGGCGTGGTGCAAGCACAGAGTGTCCAAGTGTTCTAGCTTTTGCTTTGGCCCGATGGGATCTGCCAGGCCACCGGAGTAGTATTGTCTAAATCGGGGAGGCGACTTGCTACTTTCTTGATCCAAGGGGAAACCAAGTGTAGAGTTCAATCATTTAAATGGGTTTGGCATCAACTGTCTTCTGTGTAAGATGAGATGGCTGGGCTTGGATCTGTCCAAATCTAAAATAAATCTCACCCTGCCTGAATACTTCATAAACCAAATAACTTGGGGAGCTGATTTCAGATGCCGTGGTATCCCAGGGACATCATTATGAAATGTACGGTCTAAATTCTAGATGTGCACGTCATCATTCTAGTACAACTTTTAAGATTGCTACTATATGTATGATGCTTGATTGTGTATACTCTCATCTTGCGGTCTTAAAATGGTTCATGTATTACGGAACACACCAATTTTTAGCCTAATCAGTATATCTGTCTGATATTTCTTAATCACATCATATCATAATGGCGTTAATTGAATAGCTCGGCACCGTACCTCAGTGCGTGGTTCTTAATAGTGCAAAAACCAGTTTGAATTCCACCACTGCTGCTGGCACATGGACCTTGCAGCTCCGTAAATCGTGTTTGATGACTAAAAATGTTGATTTATAGCTAGTTCTAGGCTGGATGACTAAAAATGTTGATTTATAACTAGTACTAGGCTGGATGTCCAGCAACAGCAATAATTGTGATCCAGTACAGCTATAGTTTTTTTCAACTTTGGTAGGCATAGTTGCACATGGGTAGAGCATGCCTGCCTGCAAGGACAGCTTATGACAGCTTATTGCTCTCTTTATTATTTCTATTAAGCATAAATGGTCCATTAATGTGATTGAAGTGGTCTGTGCTTTCTTATTCACAATTTTGATTAGTTTTGCCAGCCTACTTTTATCCACTAGCCTCATTAGTGATGAAAATACTTGCTATGCTTAGAGCCTTAAAGCAAGAGCTACACTTTGCTAAATACAGCTGTAGTTTCTCCTTACTGTGTTATTAGTTTATTACCAGAAATATTGCTTTAGTTACATATTTGATGAATAAGGTTGATGAGCACGTCAGGTAGAGATAAATTGACAGCTTCTTAAAATGATTCAGTTAGTTCTGTGTTTTTGTGCTCATCGACGTAATTCTTATTAGCAAGATACCTAGCAGTGAACATCTGATGTAACAAGTAAATGATTGGGAAGGTTTTCAATTGTCTTGTGCAGACCAATGGCTGACGGCGAGGACATCCAGCCACTTGTGTGTGACAATGGCACTGGAATGGTCAAGGTTCGATGCTCACCCCTTTGTTTCATTCAAATTTTAAGCACAGAAAATTTGTTGTTTGGAAAATAAACACCTCATTCCTGTAGGCTGGTTTTGCTGGTGATGATGCCCCAAGAGTAGTTTTCCCTAGTATAGTTGGCCGCCCTCGGCACACAGGTGTCATGGTTGGAATGGGCCAAAAAGATGCCTATGTGGGTGATGAAGCGCAGTCAAAAAGGGGTATCCTGACCTTGAAATACCCTATTGAGCATGGCATTGTGAGCAACTGGGATGACATGGAGAAAATCTGGCATCACACCTTCTACAATGAGCTGCGTGTTGCCCCTGAAGAACATCCAGTTTTGCTGACAGAAGCTCCTCTGAACCCAAAGGCAAACAGAGAGAAGATGACCCAAATCATGTTCGAGACATTCAATGCCCCAGCGATGTATGTGGCTATTCAAGCTGTTCTTTCTCTATATGCCAGTGGTCGTACTACAGGTACGTGTCTGTTTTTCCCTACTCAAGATGGGTTTATGTATACTTAATTGTATCCCTTCGTCAGTCATTGTATGACCTGAACGTGCGATGTGCAGGTATTGTGCTTGATTCTGGTGATGGTGTGAGCCATACTGTGCCGATTTATGAGGGATATGCACTTCCTCATGCTATTCTCCGGCTGGATCTTGCGGGCCGTGATCTGACCGACTCCCTGATGAAGATCCTCACGGAGAGGGGCTATTCCTTCACCACAACTGCTGAGCGGGAAATCGTAAGAGATATAAAGGAGAAGCTCGCCTACGTCGCCCTTGACTACGAGCAGGAGCTGGAGACCGCCAAGAGCAGCTCGTCCGTCGAGAAGAGCTACGAACTGCCTGACGGGCAGGTCATCACGATCGGCGCCGAGAGGTTCAGGTGCCCGGAGGTGCTGTTCCAGCCGTCGCTGATCGGCATGGAGGCTCCTGGGATCCACGAGACCACCTACAACTCCATCATGAAGTGCGACGTGGATATCAGGAAGGACCTCTACGGCAACATTGTGCTCAGTGGAGGGACGACCATGTTCCCCGGCATCGCCGACAGGATGAGCAAGGAGATCACCGCCCTCGCGCCGAGCAGCATGAAGATCAAGGTCGTGGCGCCTCCCGAGAGGAAGTATAGTGTCTGGATCGGTGGCTCCATCCTCGCCTCCCTCAGCACATTCCAGCAGGTACTTGCTTACGCGACCATTTTGTTTCGTCGTTATGGTGTTTACCATCTTATTATTTTGGGGGAAAAGATACATGTCTTTTTCTTATTCCTTTTTAATAACATCTTGTTACATAAACCAACCAGAAAGCAAATTAATCTTTTCCTACAAAGCAAAGTATTACTTGAGTTTCCAGCTTTTGAAGAAAGTAGCCCTGATCCCTTTCCCTTTTGCAGATGTGGATATCCAAGGGAGAGTACGACGAATCTGGCCCCTCCATCGTCCACCGCAAGTGCTTCTAAGCCTTGGGCCGTGTCTTACTCCGTGTCTCTGCACTTTTCCTATGATTGAGCTTGTATCCGACTCCCCTCCATTGAAGTATTCCCCGAGCTTTCTGCGGCCGTTTTTACGGATGATTTGGCATTGCCGGATGAAGGAAAAGTAGGTCCTGTATCGCTTAATACAGAAGACGCCGCTTGTTCTTAGTGATATACTACTATGTTGGTTGATATTTAGCCGGTGCGCGCGGAGGAGGACCGACGCACCGGTTTCGGGTGTGGGCTTGGGCTGTTGTGTGGCTGCAGAGTGCAGAACGCTGGCTGTGTATGTATAATTATTTTCTTCCATCAAGTATATTGGTGTGGAATTATTATTATTGTTATTACCTTTAGTTGCTTGGTCAGCAAGGCTGGTCACCGGTCTATTTCGGCTTGCTGTTTTTTATTTATATATATACAAAAAGAAAAAGAAAGTTTCCTAGAAAGTATTCGTGCCTCCTTCCATTGCAAGCGCTGCTGGCAGTATGTATGATGTTTATGCGAGATCTGTGCCACTGAGCCCCCGGAGGCTTTTGTGGAATCTCCCCATCCATCTGCTTTGATGCTTTTGAGTCTGTGTTTGTCGCCGCCAATGATTCTTTTCAAGAACCTCGTCGTGGGCAGGGGCAGTTCACCAAGAAGAAGAGAGATGATCTAGTTTATAAGAAAAATCAAACCTAAAATCCTAACAACGCCGGTTTATTTTATTTTATTTTAACCGAGGAGCTCTTTTTCTATTAGCCTTAATAGTGGGTTAGTTACATCTACAACCCAAATGAAAACCAAACCTTTCGTGGTTCAAAAACGTGAAACCTCGTCTCAATCATCATTTGTCATGACTTTTCAAGGTAAGTTCTTTGGCTTCGACTGGACATTTAGATCATGTTGCTATTCCCGCATCCAGGAGGTAGTACGTTCGATGGAATAATTTTTTAGATGTATTACCCCAGGGGTTGGGACCCCTTTTGACGGGTCAGTGAAATATTTATGCCCAAAACCCTGATTCAAGTAATCATATATATTTGATACCGCTCAAGGAGCGGGAACTGCCATTCTAACTCTTCTTGGGGGAAAGTTTGTGGCTGACCGACATGGCTCGCCATCATTTAGCTATTATTGCATTTCTCATTGCCGGTCACATGTATCAAACTAACTTTGGAATTGGGCACGGTATTAGAGATCCTTTAGAAGCGCATACTCCTTCGGGGGGTCGATTAGGGCGTGGGCATAAGGGCCTTTACGGCACAATCAACAATTCAATTCATTCGAAGTCGCTCACGTACATAAGCATACACTCACCCTTATGAGCACCTTCGAGAAACCCCTATGAGCACCTCTGAGAGACTGAACCGGTTTAATTAGGGAAAACCAGAATGAACACCCAAGAAGAGGAAGATTCTGAAGTTTAGGATAGACCTCCAACGAAGAACTGGCCAACCTCTAGCTCAGAGGCAAGGGACAAAGAGAAAAGGAAAAGGAATCAAGCCCTCCAGCTCAGAGCCAAGGGACAAAGAAAAAAGGAAAAGGAATCAAGCGGAGGCTCTCTCTCGCTCCTCGGCCGGCCACCAAACCAAACTGAATGCGTCAATGGTTGTGGAGACACATAGGACCAAAGCCAGAAACAAAATAAGAAACTTGGACTAGCAATGAAACGCTGTCCAAGAAACAAAAACAAAAAGAGCACCACAGGAAGGGATCATCAGCATCCCCAGCCACTTTGACATGCTGAGATGCCATTCTTGGCGCGCGCGCACACACACACAGCAAATCGTCTTATCACAAGTGTCTCAAGATGCTGCATTCAAATTAACTAACACTACTGGGCAGCAGCAGCTCCATACCAGTTGGAATTGGTTTCAAAAGATAGGAAGAAACCCGACGAACCAGCAAAAACGGCACAAAGACACACGCAAAAAACCATGAAACCGCTTTATAATGCCGTCACAGTCACAGCGAGCTGTTCCCTCATTTTATTCGCCTTCTCCATCCGTGGGTGTAGTGGCTTCACCCAACAATCTTGACCACCTCCGACCAACGACCAAAGCACGCACGCACACAGGCAGCAGCCAGGCAGGGGATAAACAACCATCAAGGTTTTACAGACAGACACACCTTCTTCTACCCAACACACAACCAACTGGCACCAGAGATGTGGGCGGAGCACGGCACGCCCCCTAATACAGGTCCCCCTCCTTGTGGGTGTGGATGACGCAGTCCGACTTGGGGTAGGCGACGCACGTCAGCACGTAGCCCTCCTCCTGCTGCGCGTCGTCCAGGAACGACCCGTCCGACTGGTCCACCGCGCCCGCCTCAATCTTGCCCGCGCAGGTCGAGCATGCCCCCGCCCGGCACGAGTAGGGCAGCTCCACCCCCGCCGTCTCCGCCGAGTCCAGGATGTAGGTGTCGTCCGGCGCCTCAAACTCGTGCTCGTCCCCCTCCGGGGTCACCAGCTTCACCTTGTACGTGGCCGCCGCGGAGACGTCCAGCTTCTTGGAAGAGGAGGACCTCAGGCTCGGCACCTGCACGGCGCCTCGGCCAAGGAAGCTCAGGCGGCTCTTGACCACTTTCTGGGGGGCATCGGTTGTTCGAGCATTGCCCAAGAGCACGCAGGAGGTCGCAAACGTGCAGGTTGACATCTTGAAACCTGACCCAAAGAAGCAAGTCAGTGATTTGAACCCAACTTAAGAAAAGGTAACAAAATATAGAACTGAAATTCTCACTATCTAATGCAACCAATTATTCAGCACACAAGAAGTTATGCATTGGGTCGGATGCTATCCTGCCACTAGCACTGCAAAAGCACCCATTGTTTTCCACAAGAACAGCTTAAGGACAAAGAGCTCGTGATATACGGCGATGGTATCTTTACCAAGGAAGAAAAATGGGGATAAACCATCATTCTCTCCATGAGAGGGCCACGGTTACTCTTTGGGGCAGCATGAGAAAGGCAGGCATTGCACTCCTGCCCTTCACTCGAAGCTCCAGGACACAATACACAACATCAACGCCCCTTTGTTACTTGAACACCCAGACTAGAGACACAGGAAACAGAAAGGCTCTATTGCGCAGATACCCGTCTGAACCTAGATCAAGCTTCTTAATTTTGTATGAAAATGTTCTGCTGATATAAGCCAACGGTATCTTTACCAAGAAAGCAAAATGGGGACAGGCCATCCACTCCCTTCGTGAGAAGGCCATAATTACTCTTGGAGCAGTATGAGAAAGGCAGGCATTGCACTCCTGCCCTTCACTCGAAGCTCCAGGACACAATACACGACATCAACACCCTTTTGTTGCTTGCTCAAGATAACAACTAATTTCATGATAAACGATTGACACCCAGACTAGGGACACGGGAAACAGAAAGGCTCTTTGCGAAAAAAGATACCCGCCTCGACCTAAATCAACCTTCTTAATTTTTTATGAAAATGCCGTGCTGATATACGCCAACAGTATATTTACCAACAAAGAGAAATGGGGACAGGCCATCCACTCCCTTCATGAGAAGGCCATAATTACTTTCGGAGCATTATGAGAAAGGCAGGCATTGCAACCCTGCTCTTCACTCGAAGCTCCAGGACACAGCACACAAACCATGAGTTGCCTAATAGAGCAACCAATTTCATGTTCTAATAAAAAGAAATAGCCAAACTCTGTAACAATAATAGGAAAAACAAACATAAGAAGTCATGCTTATTGTGCGCCTATTGCGCTTGACCTCATCATCCAACATGCTGTCCAACACTAGCACCGGGACATATTATTTGCGTGACAAACAGTGGTTTTTAATGCCAAACACGCATCGGGACGCTGATATAAGCCGACGGTATCTTCACCAGGTAGGGGGAAAACTGAGGACAAGCCAACAGCCCCCCTCCAGTATAAGGCCGGAGTCACTCTCCGGAGCGATATGAGAAAGGCAAGCGTCGCATCCCTGCCATTCACTCGAAGCTCCGGGACACACACATACAGGTAAATAAAGAGAAAACCAGCGTCCCTTGCGATGCTCACCAGGTCCTTGAGCAGGTGAAATGTTGGCGCTTGTTCACCTAGCAACATACTAGTCCCTCCGTGTTCGGAATTACTTGTAGCAGAAATGGATGTATCTAGATGTATTTTAGTTCTAGATAGATACACCCATATCCAGAGACGAGTAATTCCGGACGGAGGTCGTAGTACATACTCCCTTATATTAGTGATCTAAACGCTCTTATATTAGTTTACAGAGGGAGTACATACATGCATGCCTAAACCCAGAATCCCCAAGAGCAGACGTTGTAATTTTTACCGCAACCCCCGCTTTGTTTCCCGGAGGGAGGGAGGGAGGGAGGGAGGAAACGACGAGATCCCCTGTCCGTCCGGTCCGGCTGAGCATGCGCCACGGAAGGGGCGGACCTAACGAGGCGGGCGCGCGGGTGGGGTTGGAGATTCCGGGGGATAACCAGGCCGCGCATCAAAGCAAAGCAGATCGGCGGCGAGCCGGGCGGGCCGGCCGTTCCATCCCGGAGAAGTGGCGGGTAGGGTTCGCAGGCCGCCGCCGCCGCCGCCGCCAGAAGGAACGAAACAAGACAAGTGAAAAGCAGACAAGGAAGGGAACAGATCGGGGCCGCTGCTTGCTACCTGTCGCGGCGGGCCGGCGAGGAGGGACGGGGCGGCGGCGGCGGCTTCCTTTGCCTCCTCCTCGTGCTCCTTGCGTGTGTTCTCTCTGTGTGTGGTGGGGGTGGGCGGCGGCGGCGGCCACCTTTTAATAGGCGGAATGGTGGCGAGTGCCCTGCCCTTGCCAACGGTCCATTGGGGGAAAAAACCGGCGGCTGAAATGACGGGTTTGCCCCCCGCGGCGGCTGCGAACGAACGAACCCGGGGGTGCGGTGCTGGGTCTGGGTCTGGGTCTGGGTCCGGGTCCGTGGGTGGTTCTCCAGTTTCGGCCCACATTCATTCACCCATTCCCTCCTCCAACCTCAGGAAGGTTCTGGAGGCCCCCGGATGGGATGGGATGGGAGTTCGGTCCACTCCGGCAACCCCAGCAACGGGGTAGGTTGGATTCAAGGATTTTAGTCGTTCCACTCCACGTGCTTTGTTTTCTCCGCACGATTGCATTTCATAAGCGTATTCATATCATCTCTTCTCAAGAGTCATGCCATGCCATGTGTTTCCCCGTGCGCAAAAATAAAAAATTATGTTTCTCAATGCACGCCGTGCAGTCTCAGAAAATCCTATGAATCGGGGAGAGAACACCGAGGTTGCCACATCTATCCTTAGTCGTCCCGCAACAATTTACTAGACGTTTGTTTGGTTCGTCATTCTGACTAGAGCTTGGCACGCTTTCTTGGTTGTATGTATTACCGGGCGTATCTAGACAGAGCTAAAACAACCGATTCGGGGCAAAGGAAGGTTGTTTGCTTTTTTTATTGTCAAGGTGTTGAGAGTCAACTCCAAACATTTCCATTTTGTACTCCACCGACTCAAAAAAAAGGGCTTGTCTCAAGTCAAATGATGCAACGTTTGACCGGGTTTATAACAAAACCATCAATAACGACGTTGCAAAATAGCATGAGAATAGTTTCTTTTGTATTTAATGATGATACTAATTTGATGCTATAATTGTTGTGCATTTAACTTGAGACAACATTTGTAGGCCCTCCTTTTGGAGACAGAGGGGGTGAAAGGAAATTGTTTTAGTGAGTCAATCTTCATCCTTCATCATAACTTATTCACTTCCCTGGTCTAGTCTCTCGTCAATTCCCATGAACCAAACAAGGGAATGCAAATTCTCACACATAATCCTATCATGCACCAAAATAGGGGACTGGGAATAAAACGACTCATTTCATGTCTAATCTCAATACAATTCCCTACCATAAACTCCCAAGATTGCCAAACGCACCGCTAGAGTATTGATTTGTCTCATTGTTTACGTCCTTTTATGCTTTCTCTTTTTTTGTTACATGTCAAGTGTTTTGCAATTAATTTCAATGTTAAAAAACGGATGCATATATTATGGTGAGAATAAATCGGAATGCCCTTGTTCATGCTCAAATCCCAAATCTGTCGATTATCATAAGACTTAAATTTTTTGTCAAATCTTTGTCACACTTGTGACGGTCGTCTTGTTCTTTGTTCTCCGTGCTTTTGGGGCGCAAACCCATTTTGCCTAGGATTAGTTGTGGCAAATTTAGTCATCAACCTAATATGACCTAAGTTTCAGACATTGTGGTAGATCGTGAATCTTTTGGACCCAAGTGTCACCAAATGAACTTTAAACAGAGGTCATTTTTGCAACCTCAAAAGAATCCAAGTTTTTGAACCTACTCCCTCCGTTCGGAATTACTCGTCGCAGAAATAGATGAATCTAGACGTATTTTAATTCTAGATACATCCATTTCCGAGACAAGTAATTCCGAACGGAGCAAGTCAACGGCAGTGCGAATCTAGAAAATACACCATTCTCTTTTTGTCGATGTGAAGTCTATAATAAGTATATGTTGTATCTCTGTCCAACAACGTGACAAGCATGTGATCGCATATGTTAAAATGATGGCGGATGAGAATTAATTTGCTCCGTAGCTCCATGGAGCTCTTTCTTTCGAAAATTTTAAAATTACATTTGTACATCCAAGAAAATAAAAGAAGATTCTAGCTTGTACATCAAAATACAAACATTATAGATCATGGCATTTTGTTTTTCTATGCATTTCGCAAATACAAACATTTCCTCATCAATTTTGCTCACCAATGGTCTGTTTGCTTGCCCTAGGGCCTAGGTGGCTGGGCTGTCGTCCTTCTTGCCCTGGGCATCGGAAACCACAGAAGCAGAGAACCGATGGTCGTAGCACAATGGTTTTAGCCCAGATGCACTTACCAAGCAAAATAGTTGTGTGGACCTCTCTCAGGTGGAAAGCAGAGTTCTATACTCGCCCAGTAAGATCGGGATGTCATCCATGCGCAACTGAAGTATATAAGAAATACAAAGCACTGGGTAAGTAGGGGAAACTGGTAAATGAGCGTGCATCGGACAATGAGGAGTAGATGGTCGCCTGTGGAGCTCATATACCTGCGAGGCATTTTTCAAATGGAAGAGTCGGTGATCTTCCCTTTCAAGGAATGTCGGGGATGGGTTTTCCCTGCATCCATTTAGCAATGGAAATGAAGATATAGTCAATGTGAAATACTCATGGCAGGACTTTAATAATTGTTAGTTCCTGTGCTATAGTTTCTTCAGACATAACAAGCTCTGACCATGGTTGGGTTACCCATACAGCCTTACTCAATTTTTAGCCAGCAAGTCCACTAGTCTGACTGAAAAAAAGGCATATTCCACTTTCGATTGTTTTTCGTTTTTCCTTTTGAATTAAGTATAAATGACATGAAAACATGCCTCTAGTTACATGATAAAACACATAATCCACGTGATGAACTGGCAACATTTTGTTTTGCACAATTCCAGATCATTGTGTGTGCAAAAGACAACAAAATGGATGAATGGATTAATATCTAGCAGTTGAAATTATTATCATGACAAGAAGAGAATAATAATAGGCCAGAGATGGAACTATCTGCAAAGTCGTGTCATTGTTCCACCGCATTGTTTCTTGATTTATGGAAAACTGAATACTTAAAATGTGTAAATAATAATGCAGAGGGTGAATAGAGGAATGAAACCATACACAAAGCGACGGATAATGATACGTTGATAGTCCCTCAGCAGAGGGCCTAGCTCCTGGAGCTGTATTGAGCTGGATGGAGAACTTCTCCAATGATCACGAAGTGCCTGTACATCATATACAATAATGTCCCATTTCCTTGGAAGCCAACACAATTTCAAAGAATCGCAGAAAAGGAAAGATATCAGCACCTGAATACATGCAAGCTGGTCGGTGGTAGGAAGTGATTCACCAATGAGCCTAGATGATAATTCCACTAGTTCTCTATCATTGATTTCGTCAACAAAACTTGCTGAAGGTTCTATAGAAAGTGGAATCCCCAATCGTTTGGCCAACTCCAACATTGGAGATTCATCAGATTGTGATTCTGATTCCTGCAACAATCATATTCTTTAGTGATTGCAAGGTTCTAAATTCTAATGTCATAAAAAAAATCGACATTGGTTCTCATTTTACTCCCCACAAAGATCTTCTGAACTTCAGGTGTATGAAAACATACCTTCACTGCAGACTGTTGGGCATCACCAGTCACAGTGCTATGGTTGCTGTCTGAACCAACATCAGGAACCAAGTCCCGCTTGGCAATAGGATCATCTGAACGTCAATCGGGCAGAGTTTATAGAAGCAGAGATTATCTTTCTCCATTAAACATTACTAAGTGTAGATCAGAAGAGTTTACAGCAAAGGAGAATATCTAGCTAGTGTCTGGCTACAATCAGAAAAGGAAACAGATGCAAACATGAACAATAACCATAAGCTCTAGCAATTTCCAACACCTCTAGTTATAAGTAGCAAATAATATCAGTAACTGAACTGAGTCAGATGAATTCCTTTTCCTTGGCAGTTTTGTAAACCGACAAAATTCTTCTCACCATTCACCAGTCATTACTGGAGAATGTGTGGACGCTAAGGGTCAATTGGGTATTGACTGGCAGAATATGACTCAACACTAACAGCTCTACATATTTAATTGTTTTCTTATAAATTAGTGCTGACACATGTAAGAACTCAAGTATCTAACCATGATTGGCGGGACACGACCATATCCCCACAAAACCCTCCAAGCATCTTATTCCAAGTTCGCTCCATGTTTAAATGTATCATTTCTTGAAGTTTCGAGGACCAATATCTTCATTGGTTCATCGTGTGCATCATCGGATGCAGATGCCGAGGGAGAAATCTCTTCCATTAACTAAAACAATTTGGTTTGCCTGTGTGAAGTGTGCAGCACATTGGCTGCTTATACAAGTACCAACCCAAGTTATGTGCATCTTCCATCCCTAAGGGTTAATACAATTCACTGGTCGTGTAGATTTAACACATTGTGCCATAGCCAGCTTAATTTAAACATATTGCTGTGTTAATCGGTAACTAGTACATAGTCAGGGCATTATCTTAGCAAGTATAAACATTACGGTTCTTTGTAGGTAACATTATCCACCAAATGCCCCTATTGATTACTTATTTATACGATGCTACAGAGATGGATATGTACGCCGTTAGTAGGGGAAACATATGTCACTTCTTGAAGTACTCTACCAATATGCTAACTGATAAACTTCTGCAATCTGCTTAAAGACAATAAATTGATTTATTCTTAGTTATCTGTGCATACAGCTAAAACAACACCTATATGATACTGATGGAGTAGAAAATATGGCGAGTGTAATAACTAGATTATAGTTCAAACCACAGGCCAACATATGATAACACATAATATTGCTTCTAAAAGCTTTTACGGTTTGCTGTTTGCACAATACAAATTAAAACTTCAAATCTCCAACAAAGCCACCACAAATCTCCAAGAAAAAAAAATCCTTTGATGTGATACTAATATACCTTCAGGAACAAGCCACCACAAATCGCCAAAGGTATTCTTTCCATCAAAGCCACCAAATAAAAGAAACCGAGGCCCTATGCAAGTCATAGAATGATATGCCCGAGGAGGGGGTGGCTCATTACTTGTTGGCAAGCGCTTCCATTGAACAGAGACTGGGATACCAAAGTATTAGTCAGCAAAAATAGATACAATGCCGAAAATTCATACGCAATGCTGATTGCTCCAACAAAAGAACAGTAATTAAAGGAAGACAAATCAAAGCAAGAACAGTAACAAAATGGCCAAGATATTTGTTAACACGTACAAAGTTCTAGTCGTAAGAAACAGGCCAATCCGTCCGAGATGACATTTTGGATGTTATAGATTTTACATATATCATTACCTACACCTGTCTGCACAAATACATGCAGATCTGGAGTGGACACATGCTGCATGTGCCACCCAGGACAGCATAGACATATGATGCACGTGTGCAGAATGAGTGGACACATGGCATTTATCCTAGCTATCTGTAGTGTTTCAGCAAATTCATAGTACTAAACAAGCTAGATAATTTGGGGCTAAGCTGGTTAATTATGGAATCACATTTTAAATTTAATTACCAGGACGCGGTATTTTGTTTCAGAAAACCATCTGTGTCAATAATACGATAACAAGATTTGGTGTGTTCAGTTGATAACAAGATGCAAACTCATGCTCAATGTCCCCAAAGTGGATGTGCAGGGAAAAAAATATCGTTTGAGCTTACCCCTGTCTAAAATAACACATTCGTTGTAGTACACATCATATCTACTTAGCCAACCCCCAGTTCCATGTCCACCAAATAGCAAGAGCTGACAGCAAGATCCAAGATCTATATGTTGTTAGTAATGTTATTGCATAACCGAAACTGGACGAGAAAACCAAAGATAAGCCCCCAAGAGGAAATTCTTTTCTGATACATTAATTCTAGCTGTAAAATGTAACAAACTTTTTGTTTCAGGTTCCAAGAGAAGAATGATTTTATTATTATTTCTGGATCACTAAATAAACTTCCTATTATGTAACTAAAAACAAGGGAGCAAGGTTTTGGTAGCTAAGCCTTGTTTCACCAGATCAGAGCGAAGTTTAAATCAAAGCTAATGCATTCCACAAACTCATATCTAAGTGGATACTAAATATTAACAAATAATTTTCCACAGAAGATAAAACAAAGTTTATTTAATTGTTTATCCGACAAAAGTAAACCCGAGGGCCATTATATGCACGTTCATCGGACATTAAGCTTCGCTGAATAGAAGCTTGACATGATAGCAAACAACCCGATGATTAATAGGTACCACGATTAATATTGATTCTAACAGAATAATCAAGTGAAATCAACCTTCCAAATATGTGATACACACAACAGAGATATCAGCTGTTAATACTTAGGCAGTTGGAGAGAAAAACATCAAGGTTTCAGATTGCATACATAAGGTCCACCAGAAGTCACTGAATGACCACATCGTGCAGAGGGAGATTGTCCTGGCAGCTTTAATTGCGTCCATCCTGGTGTCTCATTATCTCCCAAAATCAACAATACCAGGTTCAGTAATAGCAAATTTACAAATATTGCAGTAATTGTCTAGCTTCGATTTGCAGTGAACCATTACTTAAATCAACTAAGAAACACAACTTCATACTAAAACTCAAACAACTGTGCGGTAACCACTGTAAAAGGACTAAATGAGAACAAACTATGTATAAATAAGCATGCGAAGTATATCAACAAAAAAGGGTGATCCCCCACATCCCTCAGTGGAATAGGATAGCAAAATAATACCGGTGGGCCATCTCAAACTCCATTTCCTTCAAAAAAGCAGGAGTGGACATACACGACAAAGAAGATGTGAATACAATACACTGGATAGTGTCCTTAATATGTACTCCCTCTGTAAAGAAATATACTAGTGATCTAAACGCTCTTACATTTTTTTACGGAGGGAATAATATGTGAATATTATAAACACAGGTATGTAAGCTCCACCGATCATGACACATATTTGCAAAAAGAGTCCTGCTCTAGATATGACATGTTCCGTCCGATCCTTGTCCGACCCACCAGATCAAACCAACCATGGGGTGGAACCAAAGTGCAGCACACCACTGGATCTTGCATCCTACCCGGATCGGACCAGGAAATGTCATACATGCAATAGTTCCGTTACATAAACTGTCTAGACAAGAAGTTCTAAGTGCATTACGAGTTTTGTTCATGTACTCATCAATTAAGATCTTTAAAGCCTTTAAACAACAAATAGCAAGAGATACCTTCTTCAGTAATACCCTTTAAAGCCCAGAGATCACCCATTATCGGCCCAGTTCCACCTGTTCGAAGGAAGATATACAGTAGTCAGGGGTAGGATTTTTTAGACCAAAAAATTATGCAACTCACTAATCATCTAAATCGTCAGTGCGCTAAAAATTATACTCAGGAATAGTCTGATACCCAACAGGAAGCCTACAAGCAAATCGGATTGCGCGGAACAGTTATATAATAGCTCTTCAGAAATTAACAATTATTCAGGGAAAATATAAATAATCCGTAATACACATAGACTAACTAAATGACAATAAAGGGTTGGTGCTGAGGAAAAGAACCTAGCTCACTTGGGTGGGAGTGGATGTACAATCCCACCACCTGATTTGAGTCCCCATGAACTCCAATTTGGCTTCCTATTTGTTATGTTTGTCGGGGCCTCCCAGTTTTCGTTAGAAAAAGGGGTTGATACTGGCACTGCTCTTGAAACATTCAATGTTGAAGGTATTCAAGTGCAACAAAGCACTTTAGTTTCAATCATCTTTTATGTTTGGTGGCTATTTATAAATAAATCAGAATTATACTTTCTAGTGTCAGCCAGCTTTTCAAGGTTGGACCAGGAAGGCATGAGAACTTGAGAAGTACTACTAGCTTGTTGCAACATATGAAATGAGACTTTGCTAGTCATCTAAGCTAACATGAGCTTTGAGAGAGCCCAAGATGAACGAAATTAAGGAATGGCAATTACCTCTGCCTCCAAATATAAGCAGTCTCTTCTCAATCATAGTGGCAGAATGTCCGCATCTTGGAGGTGGCGCTGATCCAGTAACTGCTAGTTCTGTCCACTCAAGTGACACTATCCAACAGAAAATACATAAAAGATTATAACAAAAGTAAAATAATGAATGATCAACTTATTCAACAAAATACATTCAATGATCATCACAGCTTGAATAAAGGGAGCTGTGAGCTCACTTGTGTCCATGACATATACATCAGACAGCCACTTTTTGCCATCCCAACCACCATACCTGAACAAGGATGAACATCATCTTAATCACAGGTGATGAGACACATATTGTCAGGCGGAACTTGTAGGGAACAAATCGCTTACATGACAATTTTTCTGTTTCCTATGGCTGATGCGGCAGCAAACTCCCGGGGAGACGGCAAATCGCCAAAGCCAGTCATCTCCGACCACTGCCAAATGTCTGAACATAAAAGAAGTACCGAGGCATATTAAGAGGGCTTAGCGATCGCTGAATCCCTGGTACAATTCGAAACAAAACGAGCATAACAGGGGATTCTAGAAAGGGTCGATGGAACGGAGGGCTTTACCGGTGTCGAGCATCCAGAAGTCACCTAACCTGCGAGGCAGACACCGAAACTGTAAACAAGGGACAATGACATGCTGCAAACTCTAATAGACAGAGCGCTGTGCGCAATGGCGAACCTCTTGCCCCCAGAGCGGCCGCCGAAGATAAACATGTTACAGTCGATGACCACGGCGACGTGGAAGGCCCTCGGGCTGGGGCCTGGCTGCCCGTCCGGGCCGCTGCCGCTGCACTCCGGCGTGTACCATAGCCTGTTCTCTGCGACAAGGGGATCGGCCACGCGAGTTTAATTAGACAGTGGCAGAGCGGAGAGCCGACTCCCATTCGGGTGGAGCTGAGCTGCCGCGGGCGGCGCAGGCGAAGCGAGTGGTGGGGGCGGGATTTACCGACGTCGTAGACGGCGATGTCGGCGAGGAAGCGCTTGTCCGCGAACCCGCCGAAGACGACGACCTTGGATCCGCCGATGGCGACCGCCGTGTGCCCGCTGCGGGGATACGCGCCGGCTCAGTTTTCAGGCCGGGAAGGATCGGGGGAGGGAGAGATCGGCGGCGATGGACGGCGGGGAGGGGATCGGTTACCTGCGAGGGGCGGGGGCTTGGCCGCCGAAGTCAGAGGGGACGGCCCTCGCCCAGTGCATCCGCGTCGGCTGCAGCTGCTGCATCATCCCTCCTCCTCCACTCCCGGTGACGCGGTCGCGGCCGTCGCGTCGCCGGAACGGAGCCCTTCGTTCCCCTTCTGACGGTGGGCCACTGTGCCCGGCCTGTGTCAGCTGACTTTTCACACCGCCACCTAGGAAGGACGCCGCTGCTGACGTGGCCGGCTATATTCAAATCAAACTTTCAAACCGAACCAAAATCTACATTTACAGTTGAGTGGCCGATTTTGAGAGACGGGGAAAAGATGGAGACTGATTGTAAGGTCATATTTATCTCTAAGTGTTTTGGTGATTGATGATAACGCATTTGCGGACTAATCGTGTGCCATGAGCTTTCCAGATTCTTCTCTGCTAGGCACAAGACGATTGGGTGTCCCTCGAAGACTGACGAAGACGGCGTCTTTTCTACGTTTCCTTTTGATGGATTTGAGTCGTAGGAAAGCCGTACTATTAAGAGAGGGTCCGCGTTGGAAAGGTTTGGGTGGAATCATCACGTACACGTCTTCTTGTATCCCCTCCTTTCTTCCTTGGAGCTTCGTCCGTTTTTCTGCCTCAGATGACTGGCTGCTTATGTGGTTGCGGTAGTACCGCGCAGGCGCGCGATAGTACCGCTGGTGCTCACGGTAGTACCGCTCCCCTGGAGCCGTACTACCGCTGCTCACCCGCTAGTGCTGCCCGGGTGCGGTAGTAGGAGCGGATGTAAAAAATTACATCCGCACCTCCGCGGTTCTACCGCTTTCGCCGTGCGGTAGTACCGCGCTAGGCGACCAGGCAGTAGTACCGCCCCTCGGCTGTACTACTGTGTCGAGTTTTTGCTACTTCCGTTCTTTTGCGGAAGTATGCACGGAAGTTTCCATTCCTCCTATCGGACTTTTGCCTCACGGTAGTACCGCGCTGTGGGCGCGGTAGTACCGCACTACCGTGCGGTAGTACCGCTTGGTTGCAAGCAGTACTACCGCGCGGCCTTGCGGTAGTACCGCTGGTCATGCGCGGTAGTACCGCTGGCCGCGGGCTGGTAGGTGGGTAACGGTTGGATCTTTTCTCCACACTATATAAAGGGTCTCCTTCTTCCCCGATGACTTACCTCTTCCACCATTAATGCTCCATTATTGCTCCAAGCTCCATTTTCGTCCGATCTCACTCCCTAGCCAACCAAACTTGTTGGTTTGCTTGGGAGTGGTTGAGAAGGCCCCGATCTACACTTTCACCAAGAGATATTTGATTCCCCCTACTAATCCCTTGTGGATCTTGTCACTCTTGGGTGTTTGAGCATCCTAGACGGTTGAGGTCACCGCGAAGCCATAGTCCATTGTGGTGAAACTTTGTGGTGTCGTTGGGAGCCTCCAATTAAGTTGTGGAGATTGCCCCAACCTCGTTTGTAAAGGTTCGGTCGCCGCCTCCAAAGGCATCAATAGTGGAATCACGGCATCTCGCATTGTGTGAGGGCGTGAGGAGATTACGGTTCCCTTAGTGGCTTCTTGGGGTGCATTGTGCCTCCACACCGCTCCAACGGAGACGTACTTCCTCTCAAAGGGAAGGAACTTCGGCAACACATCCTCGTCTCCACCGTCTCCACGTTTGGTTATCTCGTGCCTTTACTTGTGTAGCTTATTTGTTTCTTATATCTTGCTTGCTTGTGTTCCTATTAGTGTTGCATCATATAGATTGCTCATCTAGTTGCATATCTAGACAACCTATTTTGATGCAAAGTTTAAATTGCTAAAGAAACGCTAAAAATTGTTAGTTGCCTATTCACCCCCCCCCCCTCTAGTCAACCATATCGATCCTTTCAATTGGTATCAGAGCCTCGTCTCTTTATTAAGGACTTTACCGTCCGAAGAGTATGGTTGATACCGTAGACGGAGCGGAGGAACACTCTGGTGTGAATCCTATCTCGTCTACGGGCGATGGGGGAACTTCGGTCTCTCGTGAGGAGTTCAATGTAGCTTTGGAGACATTGAAAACCTCCATGACGACCGAAGTTGAAAGCATGTTCACTAAATTTCTTGAGGGGCTTAAACTCTCCACCGCACCGTTGAAAGTGGGGGATCCCGCCAACAAGGTGTCGGATGCTATCCCCGACAAGGGGGAAGCTAGTAGTGAAAAGGCTCCTTCTTCTAGTGGCAAGAATGGCACCGGCATCTTTGCCCATGTGGAACCACCACTTGTTTATGGTGGACCGGTTCCTTCTACTCATTTGAATCATGCCGGTCCTCCTCCTAAGATTGTGAAAAATGAGGATTTTGATTCTTGGGTTTACCGCTTTAAACGTCATTTAAATCATGTGAACACTAACCTTTGGAGAATCATTGAAGAAGGCTTCTACCCACATGATCCAAGCAACTTCACTCCTCGAGAAGCCGCGGACAATCAATTCAATGAGAATGCTCTCTTCATCATTCAAGATGCAATTCCACCCGAAGACCTACCTCATCTTCGTCCCTTCTTCTTGGCCAAAGATGCATGGCATTGTGTGGTGTCTCTCTACCGGGGAAGCGCAAGCATTCAACGCTCCAACTATGAAGTGGTACAAGATGAGGCCGATGAGTTTGCAATGAAGGAAGATGAAGAACCTCGTGAGCTTTAACTCGCGGTCTCACTACGAGATCACGGGAGCAAGGACACGGATGACAATTGGATCAAGCGCAAATTCCTCAAGGCAATGATGCCCTACCACAAGGCCATGTCCTCCGTCATCCGCCAAAGACTGGACTTCCGCACTTTGACCTCAAGCGAGGTGTTGGATGAGTTTGTGGCCATGAACATTTTGGACAAGACCGCCGACAATGCGGTGCTCCGTTCTCAACGGGCAAAGAAGCCTAACCTTGCATTGAAGGCCAAGCTCACCGTGGAAGAAGAAGAAGAGGAAGAAGAGGAGAGCAACCCCGAAGATACAAAGTATGCATATCATAAACACATGGCACTTGCCTCAAGGCAATTTTGGAGCAAGAAAAACTCGAGGCCCAACTTTAGCAAAAACAACTCGAGTGGCACAAGGGGCAAGCAACATGTAAGGACTTGCTACAATTGCGGTAACGTGAGTCATTTCATTGTGGAATGCCCGTATGAGAAGAGGGAAGACAATGGTGGCAAACTCATTCGAAAGGATAAGGCCAAGTCATTCCCCAACAAGAACAACTTCACCAAGAAGACTCCTCCCAAGGCCCTTGGTTGTGCAAGAAGAGTACAATGAGGATGATGACGATGATGAAGATGATGAGTCGGTTGCCATGGCCTCCATTGCCATTGCAACAACGTCACGAGTGTCTCTCTTCGACTCACCCAACGAGAGCATCAACGCCAAGTGCCTCATGGCTAAAGCCACCAACAAGGTAACCTCCAACATCAAAACTACCATCATTAATCATCCTTCCCCATCGGATTGCATTAATGAAGTTGAGGGAGCTAATGTGGAGGCTAACGAGTTTGAGGCCTTTATGGGCAAACTCAAGGGAAAATCCAAGAAGCACTTTGTTGCTCTCTTGGAACAACTTGGTGAGGCCAATGACATGATCGAGGCTCACGAAGACACCATCTCGAAGATGGAAGGGCATAGTCGTGACTATGCCGATGAGATTTCGGATCTTTCCAATGCTCTTGAGGAAGAGCGTGGTCTTCGGTTGGCTCTTGAGGAGTCACACAACGTTGATCATGCTAAGTTAGAGAAAGATTATGATCATGCCCCCGTTGTTTCTCGTGTGCTAAATTCCGAGAAGGACAAACTTGGGGTTGATCTTGCTAGACTCAAAGAGGAGTTTGATATACTTGACAAGGCCCACAAGGCCTTGAAGGGTATTCACGCTAGTCTCAAGGAGTCTCATGATCAACTCCAAGTGAAGCTAACTATGGATAAAGCAACTTTTCCTCATATGGTTTTGATTGATAATGCAAATGCTACTAACCCGTGTTGTGAGCATATGCATCTTGTTGAAGAAAATGCTAAGTTGAAGGCGCAACTTGAGAGAGGTCTTCCGACGTGCATACAAGGCAAGAAGAACCTCAACGATATCTTGATCAACCAAAAGGGAGGTGTGGCGAAGGAAGGGGTTGGGTACGTCCCCGACTCCGAGAACAAGAAGAAGAATGACAAGACCAAACGACCTCCTCCCCTCATGCAAACCTTTGTGAGGGCAGGAGAGAGTGTCCCCGAGGAGAAGAAGAAGAACAAAGTCAAGAAGGGCAATGTCACCTCTTCCAACAAAGCCGGCGATTTTAATCCTTCTTATGTGTTATGCCGAGCTAGTGATGGGCATGTTTATGCCAAATTTGTTGGTTCTCTTCATGAGCACATTGAATGGTCTATTTGGGTTCCTAAGACCCTTGTTACTAACATCAAAGGACCCATTACAAAATGGGTACCTAAAACCAAGCATTGATCTCTTGTAGGTGTTTGCTTTCGGTGGTGGATCATGGTTGCTCGATAGCGGAGCTACAAATCATATGACCGGAAGCAAGGACTTGGTGGTGGACGTGCACAAAGTTCCATCTATGCCCACCAATGTCGAGTGGGGTGACGCCTCATCCTCTAAGGTATTGGGACTTGGCAAGGTGGTAATCTCTCATGATCTCACGATCGAGAAGGTCATGCTTGTTGAGTCCCTTGCATACAATTTACTTTCCGTTCGTCAACTTGCAATCATGGGCTTTGCCACTTTCTTTGACATTGATACCGTGGCCCTCTTGTGGAGCAAGACTCTTAAAGTAGCTTTTGTTGGGCATGTCGAGAACGGTCTATATGTGATTAACTTTTCGGAGCGACCCACTAAGACCGCGACATGCCTAATGGCTAAAGTTGATGTGGGATGGCTTTGGCATCACCGTTTAGCCCATGTCAATATGAGATCTTTGCAAAGTCTCCTAAAGGGGGACCATGTCCGTGGACTAACGAATGTTAGTTTTGTTAAAGATCGTGCTTGAGTGCCTGTATCGAAGGAAAGCTACATGAGAAGGCTCACCCTCCCACGACTATCATTTATTCAAAGAGGCCCTTGGAGCTCCTTCACATGGATCTTTTTGGGCCCCCATCCTTCGATAGTCTTGGAGGTAGAAAGTATTACTTGGTGATCGTGGATGACTACTCAAGGTACACGTGGGTGTATTTCTTCAAGAGGAAGAGCGAGACCCAACAAACTGTCATTGACTTTGCAAATGAAGCACAACGTCAACATAATGCAAAGATCTTGACAATAAGAAGTGACAACGGCACCGAGTTCAAGAACTACACCTTGGATGAATTTCTTAGTGATGAGGGAATCAAGCATCAATATTCCGCACCATACACCCCTCAACAAAACGGTGTTGCGGAGAGGAAGAACCGGACATTGATGGATGCGGCAAGGACCATGATGGCGGAGTTCAAGTCTCCGTACAACTTTTGGGCCGAAGCCATCAACACCGCGTGTCATGCATCCAATCGGCTCTACCTCCGCAAGGGCTTGAACAAGACTCCATATGAGATACTCACCGGTAACAAGCCCAATCTCAAGTACTTCCGGGTGTTTGGGTGTAAGTGTTTCATTCTCAAGAAAGGTGTTCGGTTGTCTAAATTTGAGGCTAGAGCTTATGAGGGCATATTCGTTGGTTATGCTACAAACTCTCATGCTTACCGTGTCCTCAATAAATCCACGGGACTTATTGAGGAGACGTGTAACGTGGATTTTGATGAGAATAACGGCTCCCAAGTGGAGCAAAGTGGCACTTGTGATGTAGGTGATGAAATTCCTCCTCAAGCCATAAGAAGAATGGGTGTTGGTTTCATCCTACCCATTGAGGAACCCCTTGTGGCCGAAGGAGAAGGACAATGCTCCACTCTAGTGGAGCCATCACCAACCCAAGGCCCACACGCTTCCGAAGAACAAAGTGAAGGCCCTCAACCTCATGAACAAGACCAAGGGCAAGATCATACTCAAGACGGTGTTGACACACCGAGTGATGCCCAAGGTCAAGTTCTCTCCCCCGAGCAAGTTCAAGACCAAGAACAAGTTCATGACGACGCTCAAGATGATCAAGTAACCGCTCCTCAACTCACCACCGAGGAGGAATTAGAGCGTCGTGCCGCCAAGGTTGCTTCCAAGCTCTCCACCAAGGATCATCTCATGACGATTGTGCTTGGAAGCTTAAGAAAGGGGGTAAGCACTCGTAGACAATTAGCAAATTATTGTGAGCATCACGCGTTTGTCTCTTGTGTGGAACCTCTCAAGGTCTATGAGGCGCTAGAAGATCCGGATTGGCTCAATGCCATGCATGAAGAACTCAACAACTTCGAGCGCAACAAAGTGTGGAGATTGGTGCCAAGGCCAACGGGGAACCACAATGTCATTGGAACCAAGTGGATATTCAAGAACAAGCAAGATGCCCATGGGATTATCATTCGCAACAAGGCTCGTTTGGTAGCACAAGGCTACTCCCAAGTCGAGGGTCTTGAATCCATTCGCATGTTGATTGCATATGCTTCTCATCATAACTTTAAGTTACATCAAATGGATGTGAAGAGTGCTTTTCTTAATGGTCCCATTAATGAATTGGTGTACGTCAAGCAACCCCCCGGGTTCGAGGATCCCTACTTTCCCGATCATGTGTATCAACTCGATAAGGCACTCTATGGCCTTAAACAAGCCCCACGTGCGTGGTATGACCACCTTACCGAGTTGTTACAAGACCGTGGGTTTGAAGTTGGGATAATCGACCCCACTCTTTTTACTAAGAAGGTCAAAGGGGAGTTCTTTGTGTGCCAATTATATGTTGATGATATTATCTTTGGTTCTCCTAACAAAGCTTTCAATGAGGAATTTGCCACTCTCATGACCTCAAAGTTCGAGATGTCTTCCATGGGGGAGTTGAAGTTCTTTCTCGGGTTTGAAGTGAAGCAAAGAAGAGAAGGAACCTTCATCAATCAATCCAAATACACTCAAGACATGCTCAAGAGATTCAAGCTAAGTGACGTCAAGTCGGCTTCCACTCCAATGCCCACCAAGTGCCAACTTGACTTAGATCCCAATGGTAAAGTGGTGGATCAAAAGGTATATCGTTCCATGATTGGATCCTTTCTTTACCTTTGTGCATCTAGACCGGACATCATGTTGAGTGTGGGAATTTGTGCACGGTTTCAAGCCGCACCTAAGGAAAGTCACTATGTGGCGATCAAACGAATCTTTTGATATTTGGCTCATACCCCAAACTTTGGCTTATGGTACCCAAGAGGATCAAACTTCAAGCTTGTAGGGTACTCGGATTCCGATTGGGCGGGAGACAAAGTGGATAGGAAGTCCACTTCCGGAGGGTGCCAATTCCTTGGTTGCTCTTTGGTAAGTTGGTCTTCCAAAAAGCAAAGTTGTGTGTCTCTCTCGTCCACCAAAGCGGAGTATGTTGCGGCCGGTAGTTGTTGTGCACAACTCTTATGGATGAGGCAAACTTTAAAGGATTATGGTGTCACTTGTGACAAAGTGCCTCTTTGGTGTGACAATGAAAGTGCCATCTGTTGGGTTTCGTAGTAATTTCAAAAAAAAATCCTACGCACACGCAAGATCATGGCGATGCATAGCAACGAGAGGGGAGAGTGTGATCTACGTACCCTTGTAGATCAACAGCGGAAGCATTGACGCAACGTAGAGGAAGTAGTCATAACAGCGGAAGCATTGACGCACCTCTGAGTTCTTAGCACACGTACAGCTCGATGACGCTCCCCGGGCTCCGATCCAGCAAAGCTTCGGGGATGAGTTCCGTCAGCACAACAGCGTGGTGACGATGATTATGTTCTACCGACGCAGGGCTTCGCCTAAGCACTACAACGATATGACCGAGGTGGAATATGGTGGCAGGGGGCACCGCACACGGCTAAGGAACGATCACGTGGATCAACTTGTGTGTCTAGAGGTGCCCCCTGCCCCCGTATATAAAGGATCCAAGGGGGGTGCGGCCGGCCCTATGGAGGCGCGCAGGAGGAGTCCTACTCCTACCGGGAGTAGGACTCCCCTCCCGTTCCTTGTCCAACTAGGAGAGGTGGAGGGAGAATAGGAAAGGGGGGGCGCCGCCCCTCCCTCCTTGTCCAATTCGGACTAGGGGGAGAGGGGGCGCCGCCCCTCCCTCCTTGTCTAATTCGGACTAGGGGGAGAGGGGGCGCGCGGCCTGCCCTGGAAGCCCCTTCCTCTTCTCCACATTAGGCCCATAAAGCCCATTAACCCCCCGGGGGGTTCCGGTAACCCCCCGGTGCTCCGGTTTTATCCGAAACTTCTCTGGAACCCTTCCGGTGTCCGAATATAGTCGTCCAATATATCAATCTTTATGTCTCGACCACTTCGAGACTCCTCGTCATGTCCGTGATCACATCCGGGACTTCGAACTAACTTCGGTACATCAAAATGTATAAACTCATAATAACTGTCATCGTAACGTTAAGCGTGCGGACCCTATGGTTTGAGAACAATGTAGACATGACTGGGACATATCTCCGGTCAATAACCAATAGCGGGACCTGGATGCCCATATTGGCTCCTACATATTCTACGAAGATCTTTATTGGACAGACCGCATAACAACATACGTTGTTCCCTTTGTCATCGGTATGTTACTTGCCCGAGATTCGATCGTCGGTATCCAATACCTAGTTCAATCTCGTTACCGGCAAGTCTCTTTACTCGTTCTGTAATACATCATCTCGCAACTAACTCATTAGTTACAATGCTTGCAAGGCTTATGTGATGTGCATTACCGAGAGGGCCCAGAGATACCTCTCCGACAATCGGAGTGACAAATCCTAATCTCGAAATACGCCAACCCAACATCTACCTTTGGAGACACCTGTAGAGCTCCTTTATAATCACCATTTACGTTGTGACGTTTGGTAGCACACAAAGTGTTCCTCCGGCAAACGGGAGTTGCATAATCTCATAGTCATAGGAACATGTATAAGTCATGAAGAAAGCAATAGCAACATACTAAACGACCGGGTGCTAAGCTAATGGAATGGGTCATGTCAATTAGATCATTCACCTAATGATGTGATCCTATTAATCAAATAACAACTCTTTGTTCATGGTTAGGAAACATAACCATCTTTGATTAACGAGCTAGTCAAGTAGAGGCATACTAGTGACACTAAGTTTGTCTATGTATTCACACATGTATTATGTTTCCGGTTAATACAATTCTAGCATGAATAATAAACATTTATCATGATGTAAGGAAATAAATAATAACTTTATTATTGCCTCTAGGGCATATTTCCTTCAGTCTCCCACTTGCACTAGAGTCAATAATCTAGATTACATAGTAATGATTCTAACACCCATGGAGCCTTGGTGCTGATCATGTTTTGCTCATGGAAGAGGCTTAGTCAACGGGTCTGCTACATTCAGATCCGTATGTATCTTGCAAATCTCTATGTCTCCCACCTGGACTAGATCCCGGATGGAATTGAAGCGTCTCTTGATGTGCTTGGTTCTCTTGTGAAATCTGGATTCCTTTGCCAAGGCAATTGCACCAGTATTGTCACAAAAGATTTTCATTGGACCCGATGCACTAGGTATGACACCTAGATCGGATATGAACTCCTTCATCCAGACTCCTTCATTTGCTGCTTCCGAAGCAGCTATGTACTCTGCTTCACATGTAGATCCCGCTACGACGCTTTGTTTAGAACTTCACCAGCTGACAGCTCCACTGTTTAATGTAAACACGTATCCGGTCTGCGATTTAGAATCGTCTGGGTCAGTGTCAAAGCTTGCATCAACGTAACCTTTTACGATGAGCTCTTTGTCACCTCCATATATGAGAAACATATCCTTAGTCCTTTTCAGGTATTTCAGGATGTTCTTGACCGCTGTCCAGTGATCCACTCCTGGATTACTTTGGTACCTCCCTGCTAAACTTATAGCAAGGCACACATCAGGTCTGGTACACAGCATTGCATACATGATAGAGCCTATGGCTGAAGCATATGGAACATCTTTCATTTTCTCTCTATCTTCTGTAGTGGTCGGCATTGAGTCCGACTCAACTTCACACCTTGTAACACAGGCAAGAACCCTTTCTTTGCTTGATCCATTTTGAACTTTTTCAAAATTTTGTCAAGGTATGTGCTTTGTGAAAGTCCAATTAGGCGTCTTGATCTATCTCTATAGATCTTTATGCCTAATATGTAAGCAGCTTCACTGAGGTCTTTCATTGAAAAACTCTTATTCAAGTATCCCTTTATGCTATCCAGAAATTCTATATCATTTCCAATCAGTAATATGTCATCCACATATAATATCAGAAATGCTACAGAGCTCCCACTCACTTTCTTGTAAATACAGGCTTCTCCGAAAGTCTGTATAAAACCAAATGCTTTGATCACACTACCAAAATGTTTATTCCAACTCCGAGAGGCTTGCACCAGTCCATAAATGGATCGCTGGAGCTTGCACACTTTGTTAGCTCCCTTTGGATCGACAAAACCTTCTGGTTGCATCGTATACAACTCTTCTTCCAGAAATCCATTTAGGAATGCAGTTTTGACATCCATCTGCCAAATTTCATAATCATAAAATGCGGCAATTGCTAACATGATTCGGCCAGACTTAAGCATCGCTACGGGTGAGAAGGTCTCATCGTAGTCAACCCCTTGAACTTGTCGAAAACCTTTTGCGACAAGTCGAGCTTGTAGACAGTAATATTACCATCAGCGTCAGTCTTCTTCTTGAAGATCCATTTATTCTCAATTGCTTGCCGATCATCGGGCAAGTCAACCAAAGTCCATACTTTGTTCTCATACATGGATCCCATCTCAGATTTCATGGCTTCAAGCCATTTTGCGGAATCTGGGCTCACCATCGCTTCTTCATAGTTCATAGGTTCATCATGATCTAGTAGCATGACTTCCAGAACAGGATTACCGTACCACTCTGGCGCGGATCTTACTCTGGTTGATCTACGAGGTTCAGTAGTATCTTGATCTAAAGTTTCATGATCATCATCATTAGCTTCCTCACTAACTGGTGTAGGTGTCACTGAAACAGTTTTCTGTGATGTACTACTTTCGAATAAGGGAGCAGGTACAGTTACCTCGTCAAGTTCTACTTTCCTCCCACTCACTTCTTTCGAGAGAAACTCCTTCTCCAGAAAGTTTCCGGATTTAGCAACAAAAGTCTTGACTTTGGATCTGTGATAGAAGGTGTATCCAATAGTTTCCTTTGGATATCCTATGAAGACACATTTCTCCGATTTGGGTTCGAGCTTATCAGGTTGAAGCTTTTTCACATACGCATCGCAGCCCCAAACTTTCAGAAATGACAACTTTGGTTTCTTGCCAAACCACAGTTCATAAGGCGTCGTCTCAACGGATTTTGATGGTGCCCTATTTAACGTGAATGCGGCCGTCTCTAGAGCGTATCCCCAAAACGATAGCGGTAAATCAGTAAGAGACATCATAGATCGCACCATATCTAGTAAAGTACGATTACGATGTTCGGACACACCATTACGTTGTGGTGTTCCGGGTGGCGTGAGTTGCGAAACTATTCCACAATTTTTCAAATGTATACCAAACTCATAACTCAAATATTCTCCTCCACGATCAGATCGTAGAAACTTTATTTTCTTGTTACGATGATTTTCAACTTCACTCTGAAATTCTTTGAACTTTTCAAATGTTTCAGACTTATGTTTCATTAAGTAGATATACCCATATCTGCTTAAGTCATCTATGAAAGTGAGAAAATAACGATATCCGCCACGAGCCTCAACATTCATCGGACCACATACATCTGTATGTATGATTTCCAATAAATCTGTTGCTCTCTCCATAGTACCGGAGAACGGTGTTTTAGTCATCTTGCCCATGAGGCATGGTTCGCAAGTACCAAGTGATTCATAATCAAGTGGTTCCAAAAGTCCATCAGTATGGAGTTTCTTCATGCGCTTTACACCGATATGACCTAAATGGCAGTGCCACAAATAAGTTGCACTATCATTATCAACTCTGCATCTTTTGGCTTCTACATTATGAATATGTGTATCACTACTATCGAGATTTAACAAGAATAGACCACTCTTCAAGGGTGCATGACCATAAAAGATATTACTCATATAAATAGAACAACCATTATTCTTTGATTTAAATGAATAACCGTCTCGCATTAAACAAGATCCAGATATAATGTTCATGCTCAACGCTGGCACCAAATAACAATTATTTAGGTCTAATACTAATCCCGAAGGTAGACGTAGAGGTAGCGTGCCGACCGCGATCACATCGACTTTGGAACCGTTTCCCACGCGCATCGTCACCTCGTCCTTAGCCAATCTTCGCTTAATCCATAGTCCCTGTTTCGAGTTGCAAATATTAGCAACAAAACCAGTATCAAATACCCAGGTGCTACTGCGAGCATTAGTAAGGTACACATCAATAACATGTATATCACATATACCTTTGTTCATCTTGCCATCCTTCTTATCCGCCAAATACTTGGGGCAGTTCCGCTTCCAGTGACCAGTCTGCTTGCAGTAGAAGCACTCAGTTTCAGGCTTAGGTCCAGACTTGGGTTTCTTCTCTTGAGCAGCAACTTGCTTGCTGTTCTTCTTGAAGTTCCCCTTCTTCTTTCCTTTGCCCTTTTTCTTGAAACTAGTGGTCTTGTTGACCATCAACACTTGATGCTCCTTTTTGATTTCTACCTCCGCAGCTTTCAGCATTGCGAAGAGCTCGGGAATAGTCTTGTTCATCCCTTGCATATTATAGTTCATCACGAAGCTCTTGTAGCTTGGTGGCACTGATTGGAGAATTCTGTCAATGACGCAATCATCTGGAAGATTAACTCCCAATTGAATCAAGTGATTATTATACCCAGACATTTTGAGTATATGCTCACTGACAAAACTGTTCTCCTCCATCTTGCAGCTATAGAACTTATTGGAGACTTCATATCTCTCAATCCGGGCATTTGCTTGAAATATTAACTTCAACTCCTGGAACATCTCATATGCTCCATGACGTTCAAAACGTCGTTGAAGTCCCGATTCTAAGCCGTAAAGCATGGCACACTAAACTATCGAGTAGTCATCAGCTTTGCTCTGCCATACGTTCATAACATCTGGTGTAGCTCCAGCAGCAGGCCTGGCACCCAGCGGTGCTTCCAGGACGTAATTCTTCTGTGCAGCAATGAGGATAATCCTCAAGTTACGGACCCAGTCCGTGTAATTGCTACCATCATCTTTCAACTTTGCTTTCTCAAGGAACACATTAAAATTCAACGGAACAACAGCACGAGCCATCTATCTACAACCAAACATAAACAAGCAAGATACTATCAGGTACTAAGTTCATGATAAATTTAAGTTCAATTAATCAAATTACTTAAGAACTCCCACTTAGATAGACATCCCTCTAATCCTCTAAGTGATCACGTGATCCAAATCAACTAAACCATGTCCGATCATCACGTGAGATGGAGTAGTTTCATTGGTGAACATCACTATGTTGATCATATCTAGTATATGATTCACGCTCGACCTTTCGGTCTCCATGTTCTGAGGCCATATCTGTATATGCTTGGCTCGTCAAGTATAATCTGAGTATTCCGCGTGTGCAACTGTTTTGCACCCGTTGTATTTGAACGTAGAGCCTATCACACCCGATCAGCACGTGGTGTCTCGGCACGAAGAACTTTCGCAACGGTGCATACTCAGGGAGAACACTTCTTGATAATTAGTGAGAGATCATCTTATAATGCTACCGTTAATCAAAGCAAGATAAGATGCATAAAAGATAAACATCAAATGCAATCAATATAAGTGATATGATATGGCCATCATCATCTTGTGCCTGTGATCTCCATCTCCGAAGCACCGTCATGATCACCATCGTCACCGGCGCGACACCTTGATCTCCATCGTAGCATCGTTGTCGTCTCGCCAATCTTATGCTTCCACGACTATCGCTACCGCTTAGTGATAAAGTAAAGCACTACATCGCAATTGCATTGCATACAATAAAGCGACAACCATATGGCTCCTGCCAGTTGCCGATAACTCGGTTACAAAACATGATCATCTCATACAATAATATTTAGCATCATGTCTTGACCATATCACATCACAACATGCCCTGCAAAAACAAGTTAGACGTCCTCTACTTTGTTGTTGCAAGTTTTACGTGGCTGCTACGGGCTTAAGCAAGAACCAATCTTACCTATGCATCAAAACCACAACGATAGTTTGTCAAGTTGGTGCTATTTTAACCTTCGCAAGGACCGGGCGTAGCCACACTCGGTTCAACTAAAGTTGGAGAACTGACACCCGCCAGCCACCTGTGTGCAAAGCACGGCGGTAGAACCAGTCTCGCGTAAGCGTACGCGTAATGACGGTCCGGGTCGCTTCATCCAACAATACCGTCGAACCAAAGTATGACATGCTGGTAAGCAGTATGACTTATATCGCCCAGAACTCACTTGTGTTCTACTCGTGCATATAACATCAAACCATAAAACCTAGGCTCTGATACCACTGTTGGGTTTCGTAGTAATTTCAAAAAAATTCCTACTCACACGCAAGATCATGGTGGTGCATAGCAACGAGAGGGGAGAGTGTGATCTACATACCCTTGTAGATCAACAGCGGAAGCGTTGACGCAACGTAGAGGAAGTAGTCGTACGTCTTCCCGATCCGACCAATCCAAGCACCGTTACTCCGGCACCTTCGAGTTCTTAGCACACGTACAGCTCGATGACGCTCCCCGGGCTCCGATCCAGCAAAGCTTCGGGGATGAGTTCCGTCAGCACAACGGCGTGGTGATGATGATGATGTTCTACCGACGCAGGGCTTCACCTAAGCACTACAATGATATGACCGAGGTGGAATATGGTGGCGGGGGCACCGCACACGGCTAAGGAACGATCACGTGGATCAACTTATGTGTCTAGAGGTGCCCCCTGCCCCCGTATATAAAGGATCCAAGGGGGGGTGCGGCCGGCCCTATGGAGGCGCGCAGGAGGAGTCCTACTCCTACCGGGAGTAGGACTCCCCTCCCGTTCCTTGTCCAACTAGGAGAGGTGGAGGGAGAATAGGAAAGGGGGGGCGCCGCCCCTCCCTCCTTGTCCAATTCGGACTAGGGGGAGAGGGGGCGCGCGGCCTGCCCTGGCAGCCCCTTCCTCTTCTCCACATTAGGCCCATAAGGCCCATTAACCCCCCGGGGGGTTCCGGTAACCCCCCGGTGCTCCGGTTTTATCCGAAACTTCTCCGGAACCCTTCTGGTGTCCGAATATAGTCGTCCAATATATCAATCTTTATGTCTCGACCATTTCGAGACTCCTCGTCATGTCCGTGATCACATCCAGGACTCCAAACTAACTTCAGTACATCAAAATGTATAAACTCATAATAACTGTCATCGTAACGTTAAGCGTGCGGACCCTATGGTTCGAGAACAATGTAGACATGACTGAGACATATCTCCGGTCAATAACCAATAGCGGAACCTGGATGCCCATATTGGCTCCTACATATTCTACGAAGATCTTTATCGGTCAGACCGCATAACAACATACGTTGTTCCCTTTGTCATCGGTATGTTACTTGCCCGAGATTCGATCGTCGGTATCCAATGCCTAGTTCAATCTCGTTACCGGCAAGTCTCTTTACTCGTTCTGTAATACATCATCTCGCAACTAACTCATTAGTTACAATGCTTGCAAGGCTTATGTGATGTGCATTACCGAGAGGGCCCAGAGATACCTCTCTGACAATCGGAGTGACAAATCCTAATCTTGAAATACGCCAACCCAACATCTACCTTTGGAGACACCTGTAGAGCTCCTTTATAATCACCCATTTACGTTGTGACGTTTGGTAGCACACAAAGTGTTCCTCTGGCAAACGGGAGTTGCATAATCTCATAGTCATAGGAACATGTATAAGTCATGAAGAAAGCAATAGCAACATACTAAACGATCGGGTGCTAAGCTAATGGAATGGGTCATGTCAATCAGATCATTCACCTAATGATGTGATCCCGTTAATCAAATAACAACTCTTTGTTCATGGTTAGGAAACATAACCATCTTTGATTAACGAGCTAGTCAAGTAGAGGCATATTAGTGACACTAAGTTTGTCTATGTATTCACACATGTATTATGTTTCCGGTTAATACAATTCTAGCATGAATAATAAACATTTATCATGATGTAAGGAAATAAATAATAACTTTATTATTGCCTCTAGGGCATATTTCCTTCACCATCAAGATCTCTCTCAACCCGGTGCAACACTTGAAGACGAAGCATATTGAGATCCGGTATCACTTCATCCGGGATCACATTAGGCGAGGAGAGATCAAGATCAACTACGTCAACACTCATGATAACCTTGCAGATATCTTCACGAAGCCCTCGGATGAAGCAAGATTTCGCGAGTTAAGGCATGAGCTAAATATCATTGATTTGAGCAATGTTGCTTGAACCCTTGCACACCCCACTGCACGCAACTTGTTGTCTTGTTTAGATGTAGGCATGAACATAGGGGGAGTGATGTTCTCTCAATGAACTCTCCCTCCCCCCATTATGCATAAATCAATCGAGTCTTTCACATTAGCCATGTTTGATGGTGCTTGTGCTTCAAAGACGAGTTTTGGTCATGGACCCAAGGATAATTCTTCGCGGTGCCATACCAATTGACTCAAACATAGGTGGCTACGGCCACCGCCCTCTCTTTTGGAGAGGTGGTGTCTCGTGTTTGGTTCGTTTGTCGTTTGCCCTTCTGGTTTTGTGTGTTGTGTGGTCTTGTGGTGTTGTGTTGTCTCGGAGTAGTTTGTGCAAAGATCCTGTCTTTTTCGTGCTCGAAACGTGCATTCTCTTGAGCCCACGGTACTACCGCATCTGGGCGCGGTACTACCGCTTGGGAGGCACGGTACTACCGCACCCAGCACGGTACTACCGCACCTTGCGGTACTACCGTGTCTGGGCACGGTACTACCGCGCCGTCAAGGGCGCGTGGGGAGGTTATGACTCGGGCAGGGGAGTTCCAACTCCCCATACCCATTCATTATCTCTCTCTCTCCACGTCTCTCCCTCTCAAGAACGGCGCCGGAGGCCCTCGTCGGATCTCCGTCTCCGGCCACTCTCCTCGGATTCCGACTGGTGGGATCGTTCCCCACCACTTCCTCTTGCCATGGACCAAGGTTTTTCCCCAAATCCCTCTTCTTCTTGGCTGTTCTCTTGCTTCTAGGCTTTTGGGGAGAAACTTGTTGTTCTTGAGATTTTAGGCCAAATCTTTGCAAGAGTAGGATGTAGGAGAGTCATGATGCATAGGAAACATACTTGATATGCTGTCTTGTGGTAGCTTTGTCCAACCGTAGTACCGCCGTGATTTCGCGGGCTTTCTCAGATTTGAACCGTTTCAGATCTGACACGGTGCGGTACTACCGTGCCCGATGTGCGGTACTACCGCTTGCGCGGTACTACCGCCCGTCAGGTGCGGTACTACCATGCCGTGCGGTACTACCGTTCCGCAGGCGCGGTACTACCGTGCCGGCCGTGGTGCTAAGCTCGTACTACCGCTACTACACGCGGTACTACCGTGACCTTGCACGGTACTACCGCGTCTAAGAGTCGTACTACTCTCTTAGCTCCGCAGCTCTTGGCAGTACTACCGTAGGGATCAAATCTCTCTCTAGGCATGTATCATGTGTGCTTTCTACCTATTTCACTTGTTTTGTTGTGGTCTTTGCATTAATCTCTCTTGGCTTTTGTGGGTGTTTTTGCGTTCTGTGTCTCAGGTGGTGGCTCTCGCCGTTCCAATCCCACTCGTGACACTGGCTCCAAGCGTCTGCGCAACCCTCAAGATGAAGCCCCAGAGGGCTCCAATGCCCCCAAGCGCAATGTCAAGACCACTGCCAGCAAGCTCAAGGAACCGGCTAAGGGCATGGACGAGATTTCAACCACTGAGTATGTCGAGCGCCGGAAGATCAATCCCTATGTGAGTCCTCGGGTTGTTCTCAGAGGCACCGAGTTGTTCTGGACCAAGCAACAGACTCTTATCTATCTGGATGTGATCAAGAACAAGCAGAATACCTACGTGGATGTCAAGTGGATAGACATGCATCACCTGTGGAAAGACAAGTTTCGTGACTATTTTGGAGAGGCTCTGGACTTGGTGGAGCAGTTTGCTATTGAGCCGGTGATCTCCTTTCACCTTGACTATGACCCTGAGCTTATCTGTCAGTTCTTTGCCTCAGTGTACTTTCATCCCGGGGTGGAGCGGAGGATGACTTGGATGACCAATGGCCATCAGTTGTCTGCTACATGGAAAGAGTTCATGGATCTGTTGCACATTCCTGATGACGGGCTCCACACCCCAGTTGGTGTCCGTCCCCATGCCAACTCTGAGTCTGCCAACAAGAACCTGCTTCAGCCCTTTCTTGTTGAGAAGGTACTCCCCAATGGGAAGTCGTCTTGGGTGTTGAACTCCTTTCTGGATATCATGCATCGCATCTTCCGCAACACTCTGTTCCCACGCATTGGCGGCAAGGACAAGGTTCATTCATATCTAGTGGACATGTTGCTCTTGTGTGCAGAGGCACGTTCTTCTCAGACTCAGCCACTTGATGTCTCTCACATCATGTGGTGTGAGCTTCGGTTTGCGGTGTTCACTCGCAAGGTACCTATCTATGGACCGTACCTGTTTCTGCTGCTCTCCTCCACTTGGGAGAAGATGTATCCAGGTGATGAGTTCCTTCCTCCAGACTGGATTCGCCATGAGTCCATCAGCCTTCGCGTCAAGCCCAACTGGGCCAACACCACTACTTGTGCTGAGGCATCGTCTGCTAGGAGGGCTACTGGTGGGGGGGCTGCTACTGCTGCTGAGGACCGTACTACTGGTGAGGGGGAGGCTGCTGCTGCTGAGGACCGTGCTGCTAGGTTCACCACCTCTTCCTCTGAGCCGTCATGGGCCAAGAAGCTGAAGGACAAGATGAAGACTCTCTTCTGCATGCAGGCGAAGGGACAGTACAGGACTCACGTGGCTGACAAGGAGAGTCACCGCCGCGACAAGAAGGTGATGAGGCTCTTTGGAGAGGATGTGTCTGGCGGGTCTGAGGACGTCATCACACCTGAGGCAGACTGGATGTCAAAGCAAGGCTACAAGTGGACCAGTTCAGAGGATGACATGGAGGAGACTATCCCCGCCGCCGAGTCTGACGAGGAGCACGAGGAGCAGTGGGACGACTTCTCTGCTTGAGCCACCACTTGTGTTGTAGGTGTCCTCTCTGCCTTTTTGGCGTCTCGATGCCAAAGGGGGAGAGAGTGTAGGAATTTGCGTGTGTCGTGCTTGCTGTGTTTGTGGTGTGTTTGTTTGGACCTTGTTTGCCTCATTTGCTTTTGTTTGGTTTGTGTCTTCGAGACCTATCCTCCATATGGTGTAAGACATATGCACTCTTTCTATCCATCGTAGTTAACTTATGTTTGGTATATCTTGTCTAGTGATATGTATGCTTTGTCTCTATAATATAGGGGGAGCTGTGATCCTAGTATTCGTGTGTCCTGCAGTCCAAAGCACTCATCTAGGTGGCACACATCTAGGGGGAGCCCGTCTATATTATAGAGAGGAGGGGTTTGCATTTACTTAATATTATTTTCTTTGTGCAAATCCCGTTTGTCATCAATCCACCAAAAAGGGGGAGATTGTAAGGTCATATTTATCCCTAAGTGTTTTGGTGATTGATGACAACGCATTTGCGGACTAATCGTGTGCCATGAGCTTTCCAGACTCTTCTCTGCTAGGCACAAGACGATTGGGTGTCCCTCGAAGACTGATGAAGACGGCGTCTTTTCTACGTTTCCTTTTGGTGGATTTGAGTCGTAGGAAAGCTGTACTATTAAGAGGGGGTCCGCGTTGGAAAGGTTTGGGTGGAATCATCACGTACACGTCTCCTTGTATCCCCTCCTTTCTTCCTTGGAGCTTCGTCCGTTTTTCTGCCTCAGATGACTGGCTGCTTATGTGGTTGCGGTAGTACCGCTCCAGGAGCAACGGTAGTACCATGGGCATCCATGGTAGTACCGCGCAGGCGCGCGGTAGTACCGCTGGTGCTCACGGTAGTACCGCTCCCCTGGAGCCGTACTACCGCTGCCCACCCGCTAGTGCCGCCCGGGTGCGGTAGTAGGAGCGGATGTAAAAAATTACATCCGCACCTCCGCGGTACTAAGCGGTAGTACCGCGCTAGGCGGCCAGGCAGTAGTACTGCCCCTCGGCAGTACTACTGTGTCGAGTTTTTGCTACTTCCGTTCTTTTGCGGAAGTATGCACGGAAGTTCCCATTCCTCCTATCGGACTTTTGCCTCACTGTAGTACCGCGCTGTGGGTGCGGTAGTACCGCGCGGTTGCAAGCAGTACTACCGCGCGGCCTTGTGGTAGTACCGCTGGTCATGCGCGGTAGTACCGCTGGCCGCGGGCTGGTAGGTGGGTAACGGTTGGATCTTTTCTCCACACTATATAAAGGGTCTCCTTCTTCCCCGTTGACTTACCTCTTCCACCATTAATGCTCCATTATTGCTCCAAGCTCCATTTTCGCCCGATCTCACTCCCTAGCCAACCAAACTTGTTGATTTGCTTGGGAGTGGTTGAGAAGGCCCCGATCTACACTTCCACCGAGAGATATTTGATTCCCCCTACTAATCCCTTGCGGATCTTGTTACTCTTGGGTGTTTGAGCATCCTAGACGGTTGAGGTCACCGAGAAGCCATAGTCCATTGTGGTGAAGCTTCGTGGTGTCGTTGGGAGCCTCCAATTAAGTTGTGGAGATTGCCCCAACCTCGTTTGTAAAGGTTCGGTCGCCGCCTCCAAGGGCACCAATAGTGGAATCACGGCATCTCACATTGTGTGAGGGCGTGAGGAGATTACGGTGGCCTTAGTGGCTTCTTGGGGTGCATTGTGCCTCCACACCGCTCCAACGGAGACGTACTTCCTCTCAAAGGGAAGGAACTTCGGCAACACATCCTCGTCTCCACCGTCTCCACGTTTGGTTATCTCGTGCCTTTACTTGTGTAGCTTATTTGTTTCTTATATCTTGCTTGCTTGTGTTCCTATTAGTGTTGCATCATATAGGTTGCTCATCTAGTTGCATATCTAGACAACCTATTTTGATGCAAAGTTTAAATTGCTAAAGAAATGCTAAAAATTGTTAGTTGTCTATTCACCCCCCCTCTAGTCAACCATATCGATCCTTTCACTGATGTATCAATAATTTTTCATGTCAAGCGGTCTAAAATGTGCTATTGGTTCTCACCAACTGGCGAAAAGGAGGGACAATATTAAAATTGAAGGAATGAGTGTGGGCGATTACCGTGTAATTCTTCGGATAGTGGGGATGATCGATCATAGGTTGTTTCTGCGGAGATTAAGAAGGCAAATCATGGAAGGCCTCTTTATTTCAAAGAAGTATTATAAGAGTGCTAGAAAATTCTACTTCGTGCAACATGTTATGTGCATCTAATATCGTTCTAGTTTTATGAAGGCATCTCGTAATTATTTTCCTGTAGATTACTCTAAATGAAAGTTCATGGCAAGGGTCTTCTCGGATCTAACCTCATGAAATGATGTAATCAAATACGACATGCAATATGACAATGTTGCTGCTAACATTTCGAAAAGCAAGGACATGCGGTCCATGATTCACGAAAGCGCACAACTCAAATCGTCACACTCAACGAGAAAATCCTCGAATAATCCAACGTGTTTAATATGCATGGTGTGAGCAACTTGAACCCTACCATGCTACCATATCTGAATTTAGTCGTTTGAAGTAACACATTAATTTTCTTCCATCGTTCATCTCATTTGAAGTTCTCTTCGACGTACTTAGTGAAGGAAATATGCCCTAGAGGCAATAATAAAGTTATTATTTATTTCCTTACATCATGATAAATGTTTATTATTCATGCTAGAATTGTATTAACCGGAAACATAATACATGTGTGAATACATAGACAAACTTAGTGTCACTAGTATGCCTCTACTTGACTAGCTCGTTAATCAAAGATGGTTATGTTTCCTAACCATGAACAAAGAGTTGTTATTTGATTAACGGGATCACATCATTAGATGAATGATCTGATTGACATGACCCATTCCATTAGCTTAGCACTTGATCGTTTAGTATGTTGATATTGCTTTCTTCATGACTTATACATCTTCCTATGACTATGAGATTATGCAACTCCCGTTTGCCGGAGGAACACTTTGTGTGCTACCAAACGTCACAACGTAAATGGGTGATTATAAAGGAGCTCTACAGGTGTCTCCAAAGGTAGATGTTGGGTTGGCGTATTTCGAGATTAGGATTTGTCACTCCGATTGTCGGAGACGTATCTCTGGGCCCTCTCGCTAATGCACATCACATAAGCCTTGCAAGCATTGTAACTAATGAGTTAGTTGCGAGATGATGTATTACAGAATAAGTAAAGAGACTTGCTGGTAATGAGATTGAACTAGGTATTGGATACCGACGATCGAATCTCAGGCAAGTAACATACCGATGACAAAGGGAACAACGTATGTTGTTATGCGATCTGACCGATAAAGATCTTCGTAGAATATGTAGGAGCCAATATGGGCATCCAGGTCCCGCTATTGGTTATTGACCGGAGATATGTCTTAGTCATGTCTACATTGTTCTCGAACCGTGGGGTCCGCACGCTTAACATTACGATGACGGTTATTATGAGTTTATACATTTTGATGTACCGAAGTTAGTTCGGAGTCCCGGATGTGATCACGAACATTACGAGGAGTCTCGAAATGGTCGAGACATAAAGATTGATATATTGGACGACTATATTCGAACACCGGAAGGGTTCCGGAGAAGTTTCGGATAAAACCGGAGCACCGGGGGGTTACCGGAACCCCCCGGGGGGTTAATGGGCCTTATGGGCCTAATGTGGAGAAGAGGAACGGGCTGCCAGGGCAGGCCGCGCGCCCCCTCTCCCCCTAGTCCGAATTGGACAAGGAGGGAGGGGCGGCGCCCCCCCTTTCCTATTCTCCCTCCACCTCTCCTAGTTGGACAAGGAACGGGAGGGGAGTCCTACTCCCGGTAGGAGTAGGACTCCTCCTGCGCGCCTCCATAGGGCCGGCCGCACCCCCCCCCCTTGGATCCTTTATATACGGGGGCAGGGGGGCACCTCTAGACACACAAGTTGATCCACGTGATCGTTCCTTAGCCGTGTGCGGTGCCCCCTGCCACCATATTCCACCTCGGTCATATCGTTGTAGTGCTTAGGCAAAGCCCTGCGTCGGTAGAACATCATCATCGTCACCACGCCGTTGTGCTGATGGAATTTATCCCCGAAGCTTTGCTGGATCGGAGCCCGGGGAGCGTCATCAAGCTGTACGTCTGCTAAGAACTCAGAGGTGCCGGAGTAAAGGTGCTTGGATCGGTCGGATCAGGAAGACGTACGACTACTTCCTCTACGTTGCGTCAACGCTTCCGCTGTTGATCTACAAGGGTACGTAGATCACACTCTCCCCTCTCGTTGCTATGCATCACCATGATCTTGCGTGTGCGTAGGAAATTTTTTGAAATTACTACGAAACCCAACAGTGGCATCCGGACCTGGTTTTCTGGTTTGATGTTATATGCACGAGTAGAACACAAGTGAGTTGTGGGCGATATAAGTCATACTGCCTACCAGCATGACATACTTTGGTTCGGCGGTATTGTTGGATGAAGCGGCCCGGACCGACATTACGCGTACGCTTACGCGAGACCGGTTCTCCCGACGTGCTTTGCACATAGGTGACTTGCGGGTGACTGTTTCTCCAACTTTAGTTGAATCGAGTGTGGCTACGCCCGGTCCTTGCGAAGGTTAAAACGGCATCAACTTTACAAACTATCGTTGTGGTTTTTGATGCGTAGGTGAGATTGGTTCTTGCTTAAGCCCGTAGCAGCCACGTAAAACTTGCAACAACAAAGTAGAGGACGTCTAACTTGTTTTTGCAGGGCATGTTGTGATGTGATATGGTCAATACATGATGCTAAATATTATTGTATGAGATGATCATGTTTTGTAACCGAGTTATCGGCAACTGGGAGGAGCCATATGGTTGTCGCTTTATTGTATGCAATGCAATCGCGATGTAATGCTTTACTTTATCACTAAGCGGTAGCGATAGTCGTGGAAGCATAAGATTGGCGAGACGACAACAATGCTACGATGGAGATCAAGGTGTCGCGCCGGTGACGATGGTGATCATGACGGTGCTTCGGAGATGGAGATCACAGGCACAAGATGATGATGGCCATATCATATCACTTATATTGATTGCATGTGATGTTTATCTTTTATGCATCTTATCTTGCTTTGATTAACGATAGCATTATAAGATGATCTCTCACTAATTATCAAGAAGTGTTCTCCCTGGGTATGCACCATTGCGAAAGTTCTTCGTGCTGAGACACCACGTGATGATCGGGTGTGATAGGCTCTACGTTCAAATACAACGGGTGCAAAACAGTTGCACACGCGGAATACTCAGGTTATACTTGACGAGCCAAGCATATACAGATATGGCCTCGGAACGCGGAGACCGAAAGGTCGAGCGTGAATCATATAGTAGATATGATCAACATAGTGATGTTCGCCAATGAAACTACTCCATCTCACGTGATGATCGGACATGGTTTAGTTGATTTGGATCACGTGATCACTTAGAGGATTAGAGGGATGTCTATCTAAGTGGGAGTTCTTAAGTAATTTGATTAATTGAACTTAAATTTATCATGAACTTAGTACCTGATAGTATCTTGCTTGTTTATGTTTGGTTGTAGATAGATGGCTCGTGTTGTTGTTCCGTTGAATTTTAATGCGTTCCTTGAGAAAGCAAAGTTGAAAGATGATGGTAGCAATTACACGGGCTGAGTCCGTAACTTGAGGATTATCCTCATTGCTGCACAGAAGAATTACGTCCTGGAAGCACCGCTGGGTGACAGGCCTGCTACTGGAGCAACACCAGATGTTATGAACGTATTGTAGAGCAAAGCTGATGACTACTCGATAGTTCAGTGTGCCATGCTTTATGACTTAGAATCGGGACTTCAACGACGTTTTGAACGTCATGGAGCATATGAGATGTTCCAGGAGTTGAAGTTAATATTTCAAGCAAATGCCCGGATTGAGAGATATGAAGTCTCCAATAAGTTCTATAGCTGCAAGATGGAGGAGAACAGTTTTGTCAGTGAGCATATACTCAAAATGTCTGGGTATAATAATCACTTGATTCAATTGGGAGTTAATCTTCCAGATGATTGCGTCATTGACAGAATTCTCCAATCAGTGCCACCAAGCTACAAGAGCTTCGTGATGAACTATAATATGCAAGGGATGAACAAGACTATTCCCGAGCTCTTCGCAATGCTGAAAGCTGCGGAGGTAGAAATCAAAAAGGAGCATCAAGTGTTGATGGTCAACAAGACCACTAGTTTCAAGAAAAAGGGCAAAGGAAAGAAGAAGGGGAACTTCAAGAAGAACAGCAAGCAAGTTGCTGCTCAAGAGAAGAAACCCAAGTCTGGACCTAAGCCTGAAACTGAGTGCTTCTACTGCAAGCAGACTGGTCACTGGAAGCGGAACTGCCCCAAGTATTTGGCGGATAAGAAGGATGGCAAGGTGAACAAAGGTATATGTGATATACATGTTATTGATGTGTACCTTACTAATGCTCGCAGTAGCACCTGGGTATTTGATACTGGTTTTGTTGCTAATATTTGCAACTCGAAACAGGGACTATGGATTAAGCGAAGATTGGCTAAGGACGAGGTGACGATGCGCGTGGGAAACGGTTCCAAAGTCGATGTGATCGCGGTCGGCACGCTACCTCTACGTCTACCTTCGGGATTAGTATTAGACCTAAATAATTGTTATTTGGTGCCAGCGTTGAGCATGAACATTATATCTGGATCTTGTTTAATGCGAGACGGTTATTCATTTAAATCAAAGAATAATGGTTGTTATATTTATATGAGTAATATCTTTTATGGTCATGCACTCTTGAAGAGTGGTCTATTCTTGTTAAATCTCGATAGTAGTGATACACATATTCATAATGTAGAAGCCAAAAGATGCAGAGTTGATAATGATAGTGCAACTTATTTGTGGCACTGCCATTTAGGTCATATCGGTGTAAAGCGCATGAAGAAACTCCATACTGATGGACTTTTGGAACCACTTGATTATGAATCACTTGGTACTTGCGAACCATGCCTCATGGGCAAGATGACTAAAACACCGTTCTCCGGTACTATGGAGAGAGCAACAGATTTATTGGAAATCATACATACAGATGTATGTGGTCCGATGAATGTTGAGGCTCGTGGTGGATATCGTTATTTTCTCACTTTCATAGATGACTTAAGCAGATATGGGTATATCTACTTAATGAAACATAAGTCTGAAACATTTGAAAAGTTCAAAGAATTTCAGAGTGAAGTTGAAAATCATCGTAACAAGAAAATAAAGTTTCTACGATCTGATCGTGGAGGAGAATATTTGAGTTATGAGTTTGGTATACATTTGAAAAATTGTGGAATAGTTTCGCAACTCACGCCACCCGGAACACCACAACGTAATGGTGTGTCCGAACGTCGTAATCGTACTTTACTAGATATGGTGCGATCTATGATGTCTCTTACTGATTTACCTCTATCGTTTTGGGGATACGCTCTAGAGACGGCCGCATTCACGTTAAATAGGGCACCATCAAAATCCGTTGAGACGACGCCTTATGAACTGTGGTTTGGCAAGAAACCAAAGTTGTCGTTTCTGAAAGTTTGGGGCTGCGATGCTGATGTGAAAAAGCTTCAACCTGATAAGCTCGAACCCAATCGGAGAAATGTGTCTTCATAGGATATCCAAAGGAAACTATTGGATACACCTTCTATCACAGATCCAAAGGCAAGACTTTTGTTGCTAAATTCGGAAACTTTCTGGAGAAGGAGTTTCTCTCGAAAGAAGTGAGTGGGAGGAAAGTAGAACTTGACGAGGTAAGTGTACCTGCTCCCTTATTGGAAAGTAGTACATCACAGAAAACTGTTTCAGTGACACCTACACCAATCAGTGAGGTAGCTAATGATGATGATCATGAAACTTCAGATCAAGATGCTACTGAACCTCGTAGATCAACCAGAGTAAGATCCGCGCCAGAGTGGTACGGTAATCCTGTTCTGGAAGTCATGCTACTAGATCATGATGAACCTACGAACTATGAAGAAGCGATGGTGAGCCCAGATTCCGCAAAATGGCTTGAAGCCATGAAATCTGAGATGGGATCCATGTATGAGAACAAAGTATGGACTTTGGTTGACTTGCCCGATGATCGGCAAGCAATTGAGAATAAATGGATCTTCAAGAAGAAGATTAACGTTGACGGTAATATTACTGTCTACAAAGCTCGACTTGTCGCAAAAGGTTTTCGACAAGTTCAAGGGGTTGACTACGATGAGACCTTCTCACCCGTAGCGATGCTTAAGTCTGTCCGAATCATGTTAGGAATTGCCGCATTTTATGATTATGAAATTTGGCATATGGATGTCAAAACTGCCTTCCTAAATGGATTTCTGGAAGAAGAGTTGTATATGATGCAACCGGAAGGTTTTGTCGATCCAAAGGGAGCTAACAAAGTGTGCAAGCTCTAGCGATCCATTTATGGACTGGTGCAAGCCTCTCGGAGTTGGAATAAACATTTTAATAGTGTGATCAAAGCATTTGGTTTTATACAGACTTTCGGAGAAGCCTGTATTTACAAGAAAGTGAGTGGGAGCTCTGTAGCATTTCTGATATTATATGTGGATGACATATTACTGATTGGAAATGATATAGAATTTCTGGATAGCATAAAGGGATACTTGAATAAGAGTTTTTCAATGAAAGACCTCAGTGAAGCTGCTTACATATTAGGCATAAAGATCTATAGAGATAGATCAAGACGCCTAATTGGACTTTCACAAAGCACATACCTTGACAAAATTTTGAAAAAGTTCAAAATGGATCAAGCAAAGAAAGGGTTCTTGCCTGTGTTACAAGGTGTGAAGTTGAGTCGGACTCAATGCCCGACCACTACAGAAGATAGAGAGAAAATGAAAGATGTTCCATATGCTTCAGCCATAGGCTCTATCATGTATGCAATGCTGTGTACCAGACCTGATGTGTGCCTTGCTATAAGTTTAGCAGGGAGGTACCAAAGTAATCCAGGAGTGGATCACTGGACAGCGGTCAAGAACATCCTGAAATACCTGAAAAGGACTAAGGATATGTTTCTCATATATGGAGGTGACAAAGAGCTCATCGTAAAAGGTTACGTTGATGCAAGCTTTGACACTGACCCAGACGATTCTAAATCGCAGACCGGATACGTGTTTACATTAAACAGTGGAGCTGTCAGCTGGTGAAGTTCTAAACAAAGCGTCGTAGCGGGATCTACATGTGAAGCAGAGTACATAGCTGCTTCGGAAGCAGCAAATGAAGGAGTCTGGATGAAGGAGTTCATATCCGATCTAGGTGTCATACCTAGTGCATCGGGTCCAATGAAAATCTTTTGTGACAATACTGGTGCAATTGCCTTGGCAAAGGAATCCAGATTTCACAAGAGAACCAAGCACATCAAGAGACGCTTCAATTCCATCCGGGATCTAGTCCAGGTGGGAGACATAGAGATTTGCAAGATACATACGGATCTGAATGTAGCAGACCCGTTGACTAAGCCTCTTCCATGAGCAAAACATGATCAGCACCAAGGCTCCATGGGTGTTAGAATCATTACTATGTAATCTAGATTATTGACTCTAGTGCAAGTGGGAGACTGAAGGAAATATGCCCTAGAGGCAATAATAAAGTTATTATTTATTTCCTTACATCATGATAAATGTTTATTATTCATGCTAGAATTGTATTAACCGGAAACATAATACATGTGTGAATACATAGACAAACTTAGTGTCACTAGTATGCCTCTACTTGACTAGCTCGTTAATCAAAGATGGTTATGTTTCCTAACCATGAACAAAGAGTTGTTATTTGATTAATAGGATCACATCATTAGGTGAATGATCTGATTGACATGACCCATTCCATTAGCTTAGCACCCGGTCGTTTAGTATGTTGCTATTGCTTTCTTCATGACTTATACATGTTCCTATGACTATGAGATTATGCAACTCCCGTTTGCCGGAGGAACACTTTGTGTGCTACCAAACGTCACAACGTAAATGGGTGATTATAAAGGAGCTCTACAGGTGTCTCCAAAGGTAGATGTTGGGTTGGCGTATTTCGAGATTAGGATTTGTCACTCCGATTGTCGGAGAGGTATCTCTGGGCCCTCTCGGTAATGCACATCACATAAGCCTTGCAAGCATTGTAACTAATGAGTTAGTTGCGAGATGATGTATTACAAAACGAGTAAAGAGACTTGCCGGTAATGAGATTGAACTAGGTATTGGATACCGACGATCGAATCTCGGGCAAGTAACATACCGATGACAAAGGGAACAACGTATGTTGTTATGCGGTCTGACCGATAAAGATCTTCGTAGAATATGTAGGAGCCAATATGGGCATCCAGGTCCCGCTATTGGTTATTGACCGGAGATATGTCTGAGTCATGTCTACATTGTTCTCGAACCGTAGGGTCCGCACGCTTAACGTTACGATGACAGTTATTATGAGTTTATATATTTTGATGTACCGAAGTTAGTTCGGAGTCTCGGATGTGATCACGGACATGACGAGGAGTCTCGAAATGGTCGAGACATAAAGATTGATATATTGGACGACTATATTTGGACACCGGAAGGGTTCCGGAGATGTTTCGGATAAA